>NC_071992.2:91917500-91990000 GCF_028885655.2 Pongo abelii
CCGTCCAAACCCAAACAGAAACCCACCTGGCGGTGTGAAGTTTGTGATTATGAAACCAATGTCGCCAGGAACCTCCGAATTCATATGACCAGCGAAAAGCACATGCATAATATGATGCTTTTGCAGCAGAACATGAAGCAGATCCAGCATAATCTGCACTTGGGCCTCGCCCCTGCGGAAGCAGAGCTTTATCAGTACTACCTAGCCCAGAACATAGGCCTGACCGGAATGAAGCTGGAAAACCCTGCCGACCCTCAGCTGATGATCAATCCGTTCCAGCTGGATCCAGCGACAGCAGCGGCTTTGGCACCAGGGCTCGGTTAGTATTTGCTGCTTTTCTGCACTGTTGTTAGTTTCTAATCACATTTTGATTTGGCGTGATGCACCCAGATAAAATGGTGAGTGCCAACAAACTGAGGACAGCTTACTAGAAAGGACTTTCTCTTTAAGCTGGATAATCAAACCATTTGCTCTTCTGCTTCAAAGCCAAATTAACTTCAGAGAAGAAAGAGTTAAGGGATCAATGGTGGCATCAGTGAAGTTAGCAAACTTTGTCTTCATTCAGTAAGTTGATTAACAAAAGCTAATTTGCATTAATTGCCTGCCATCATTAGCCATACCTTACAAGGTTTATAGTTTCAATTTTGGTGATTATTCGCTAAAATATCAAACTTGAGCTTTAAAAGGGTATAGCATTATTTTGCATTAAATATATTTAAGAAATATTTTAATGGCTGTGATCAAAGATAATTAATCTAACAATAATACCATTACCTTATCCCAGGTATTTGGCAGTAGATTACAGGCACGCATACAATATTAGCCAAATCTCATCAAGCTTTAAGACAAATTGGGAAATAACAATTAGTGCTTATGTAAGTTTATCTAGGCTCTTAAATTGAAAGCACGTGACTGTTTTGTTATGGTATTGATCAACTTTCTTGCCCTCGAAGATACAAATTTCAGAATGACATCATGCCCAGTAGGAGTAATTAAAGCTATCTGATGAGAGAATTTAGCAGTTGAAAGGGATGATTGTAATTGATCCTGATTCAATCCTATTACAGCTTTTTATAGTTTAAGCTCTAGAGAAAGCACATTCCTTGTCAAGACTTTATTTTACAGATTCCTTTGTGTGTGCTGTGTTTTCTAGTCTCTATTTTTCCTTTTAATTTTTTTTTCCTGTAGTAAATAATGAGCTGCCGCCTGAAATCCGGCTTGCCAGTGGTCAGCTAATGGGTGATGACCTGTCCCTCCTTACTGCAGGAGAGCTGTCACCTTATATCAGTGACCCAGCGCTGAAGCTATTCCAGTGTGCTGTTTGCAACAAATTCACCTCTGACAGCCTGGAGGCCCTAAGTGTGCATGTGAGCAGTGAGCGCTCTCTCCCTGAAGAGGAATGGAGGGCAGTAATTGGAGATATCTACCAGTGCAAGCTCTGCAACTACAACACTCAGCTCAAAGCCAACTTCCAGCTACACTGCAAGACTGATAAACATATGCAGAAGTATCAACTGGTGGCTCACATTAAAGAAGGGGGCAAAAGCAATGAGTGGAGGTTGAAGTGTATTGCCATTGGCAACCCTGTTCACCTAAAATGTAATGCCTGTGACTATTACACCAACAGTGTGGATAAATTACGCTTGCATACCACCAATCACAGGCATGAGGCAGCCCTGAAGCTCTACAAGGTAAGCAGTGACATCCATTTCCGTTGGCACAGAGTAGAAAAGGGAATTAACTCTTTCAGAGCTTGGAGCACAAGTCTCCAAATTAAGAAAAAAAAAAGAGAAAAAACATCAAAGGGCAGAGGGCACAGTTTCTGATTGACATTATAAAAACATATTGAAATATATGGAATTGGAGGCTTTATTTATAAAGTTTTACCCTATGTCTCACTTACACCTGTCTCAGTGGCATTTATTTCTTCACTGGCTTCCCCAAAATAAAAGAATTTTGGGGGTAGTGTCATATATAAAATAATACTTTTTAAACCTATTGATTTTTGTTTTTTTTTTTGAACCTAGCACCACTCTTGGCTAAATGTAAATGGTTACAGGGAGCAGAAGACAAAATCAGTGCCCAGCCTTGTGAATGCATAATATTTTGTTTGGTGACAAACAAGGACGCTCCAAACATGATGTTTGTTTCTTTGTTTTCTTGTGTGTGCTCAGTAGCACTGAGTAAACACACTCTCCCTTAGCATCCTTGGAAGTCTCTAAAAGTAAACTCTGTTGTTATTTTGTATGACTGTCTTCCTATTAATATTTTCCCCCTAAATGGGTGTGGTATAGATAAATATGCTTATTTATACAATGCTTTATACAATGGCAAATATACTTTTATCTTTACTTGGAAAACTATGCAGATGTACTGAATACGTGCAAGTGATGAACACCATTTATTACAGAACTTGTCTTGACTTTTTCTAAACCCTAATTACTGATTAATTTATTTTCTGCAGTTTGTTCACAGGATTGTCTTGATTGTCTTGGTTCATGTACGAATATAACACATTCATTACTGTGATGAATAACTTGGTAACTTATTAAAAACTTCTTTTTGTCTAGAGGATATTAAAATTCAGAAAATATTGCAAACCATTAGTCATTGTAACAAGCTCTAAATATGATTACAAAATCCATTTTGCAAGTGTTGTCTATTGATTTATACTAGAAATCAGTGTTAACTATACTATCAGGAGTTAACCAGTGATTATCAAACCTATGATTTTTCTAACACTATTTAAAATTATAACCACACATGAAAAGAGAAGGTTGAGGCTGTTTAGATTAGGTGAAGGAATTATTTATTTGGATTTGTCTAATACTATGTGTTTGGGTTGTTTCTTGAAGTTCAAATTCTAGATAAATGTACTGTGCATAAAATCCTAACGACTCAGTGTGAGAATTTGTAACACTGTTCCTGTGATATTGGCACTCTGTGGATCAATAATGAAAGCATTAGATTTGGGTTACGTTACAGAGTTTGAAGGGAGTGCAGGCCCTAATGTGAGATGGAAAGCTTCTAAGTTGACAGTATTGAAAGTATAATATAAAGGATTAATTGTATTATAATTCATAGGTTTTGCAGCAACAGTTGACAACTGTTCAAGTGTCTACTTTTTTCTGTTGATACCTGACTTATTAAAACTTTTAAAATACCTAGGAGAGAAAAAAAAACATTAAATTTGTATAAATAATAGATTTAGACCCTGGGAGCTATATAGAATATTCATGAACTGTGTTTATATTCATGCAGCTCCTCTAACACTTTAAATTAACATGTTATGAATGGGAGATATAAATGTATAAATTTTCTATTTTTTAATCTTTTGTGGGAACCTAAAGGAAGATAGGGTGTTATTGCTTATTTTTTCAGAAAATATTTAATCTAACTGCTTGATGATTATTTAAATGTATGTGTGCCTGTGTGTGTGTGTGTGTGTGTGTGTGTAAGTTTATCCATTCATTCCATAAGCAGGAATTGACCACCTCATTCTCTTCAGGGCAATTTGCTTGGTGCCACAGTTACTCTTGAAGTTTCTTTTCATGGAGAGTTGGATGTTGTCTTTGAATTTATAGCAACCAATTAAGACAAAAGCATGATTATAAAGAAGGCCTGAAAGCAGAGAGAGCTTGAGATCCCACAACTGAAAGGTGTACTCTCTCCTTAAAAATGTTATAAATCATATAAAAGTTTACTCTTCTTTGGTTGTTTATCTCTAACATACCTAAGTATCCTTGTTCAGTACGATGTTTAAATATGGTCAGCAAATAAACTTTGAACAAACTTATCTTGAATTAACAGAAGATTGAAGAGATAAATATTTGAGCTATTGAGACTTGGTATTAGACAATTGAACTTTATCCTTTTGCATTTTCTTTCAAGAAGCATTCACTATTTCTAGTAGTAACTGGAAAAAATATTCCAAGTAGCATTGTGTTGAGGATTCCACTTCTAAACTGATTTCAGAAACTGTGAATCATAGAGGATTTTCAAGTGCAGTAATGAGGATATTAGCAAGCTTGGTTGGCTTGTGTTGGCAAAATAAAAGTGGTTCATAAGTAACATTAATTGCTTTTAAATGAGAATCTAACAAATTGGCCTGAGCCTAGAAAAAAATGATGGCTAAAATATTAAAATTAGACTTATAATAGTTTCAGAGTTAATGGCTAGACAGTAATCTCCTCTATAAAATTCATTTTCATTAGGAGTTTAATTTACATCATTTTGCATCATGAATTATTTAAACATTAAGGGGAAGTGACAAGTAGCAGTTATAAGACGAATACAGAGCTGCGAGAAAACAGCTTGTCTTGTTATTGACAACATATTGATTCATAACACTAGATGTGGTGACGTGTCATTTCAATTTGAATAGGCTAGGCCACTTTACCTCTTGCATTGTCAAACTGAAGCAGCATTACCTAAAAGTGTGTCCTTATTCTAGGTTAAGGAGGCTAAAAGTTAAAGGTTAAGGTTAGCTTAAAAGCATCATCTGCCTAGCTGCTTGACTTGAAACTGATCAGTGTAATGAAAATCTGTTTTACAGATGTTGTTTTTAATGTATTTGGCAGGATTTAGGCAGCTTTAACATTAGATGTATGCTAGTAAAAAATATTTCTTTATTTGACCAGAACAACACCTTTCCTTTTATGTTTAAGGTAGAAGGCTTGTGGGTTATGGTATTTTGGCAAAGAACCCAGAGGCAGAATGTGTTGATGATCTTTCCGTATGGACTCAAAAAAAAGAATACCTTTATGCCTATTGCTGATGATGACTGCAAAAACAAACAAAGCTATATTCATTTTTGGCAGCATTATTTTCCTTAGAATTTTTTTAAAAGCAGTTTTGTTACCGTTAAGAAAATCTTACCCATTTCTTCAAGTGAGATTCTCTGAAGTGCTAAGCACTGTTGAATTTGGACTTTTCCTCCAGAAACTTGATTGATGAAACAAAATTGCTCTAGGAAAATAAGACAATAAAATGAAACTGAAGATTGCCCATAATCTTTACTTTTAATGTTTGAATATGTATTCAAAGTGAGATTAATAAATGCAAAATATATAGCTAGCTACAATCAATCTTGCAAAGTGAATGTGTGTGTGTGTGTGTGTGTATAAAACAGCAGTTTTTCAGCTAACCCATTTATTAGATTTAATTATATTCTTCTAATTTCATGTGTTTCTATTCTTTATAAATTTTAGTCAATTGATAAAATAATTAGTTCTCAATAAATATTTGTGGAATGAGTGATGGATTAACGAACCAACTAAGGAACAAATTAAGGAAACTCCTTTACTTCCAGCCTTTATTTTTCAAAAATGCAGTGTAATTTTGTCTACCCCTTAAATGATCTCCAACTTTTTCTAAAGAGTCTAGTAAAAAGATATAATGAAAACCACAGAGCACTGCACGTTCAAATTGAGGAAGAACAAATGAAACTGGCAATATTTCAGAATTACAGTTTAGTTTGTTCTTGGCTCAGTATGGCCAAGACTTTTCTGGCCAGCTGATTGGTCTAACCACCATTCGGTGCAGGACATAGAAATACTCTTGCTGCATCTGTACTTCGGCTGCTCTTTTAATATTATATGTATTATAAGTGAGGTGTTCACAGCTTTGCTTGTTCAAAGTCAAAGCCTTAATTATACTACCTCTTTTTTTCCTTCCTGCATCTGCTAGTAGTGAAGCAGAGTAGCCTGTCTGAATTCCATAATGCCTTTTTCATATTTGGATTTCAAATTGACTGAAAGCAGTGAACAAATTGCCTGTCTCCATGGTGAGCAAAGGAACACACTTGGGATTTAGTCCTAGGTAACTTTTAGTGTAACATTCCCCCATGGAGCATTTTTTGGGTTTTTCTCATTATCCATGTTACGGATTAAAGAATCCTGGTTAAGAACTAAAATTAAGGTGTTGGGGAGGCCCACAGAGGAGAATGCAAGGAGGCATATTGGGAACAGTATGTGTAAAGGAAATTTAAAAAATGGAATAATTAGGTTCATCTACCTTTTTGTGCCTTTTTTTTTCTTGGTAGGAAACAATAACCCGATCAGTTTGGAATTAACAAACAGTCACATTTTCATTTCAATAAGCCTGAGTCCAACTTTGCAATTTAAAATGAAATATACGAGATATGTACCATTTCAATCATTGAACTGTCGTTGTCCCGGTGTGTTGGTAAAGGAGGTCAGGAGGTGTGTGGTACGCATTTACATAAAAGTCATTGTGTGAAAAAAAATTGGAATATGTGTGTGTTTCTAAGAAACCAAAACAAGTTTTTCTTAATCTTATTCTAGTCATTTGTTTAGATGAAGAAAGCTGTTTTCGGAGATAAACAAAAGTTATTCTTTTCTGTTACTAAACATTAACCTGAATATGGAAATCTTTGCACTTTTGTATTAGTTTCAGATTTATGTTCATTTCAAGGTTGAAATGCAGTGTGAAATTTAATTCCAGTTGCAGGATTTGTTTTAAAAAAACTAATCACAGTTCAAATTATTCTATTGTATTCTTATATAAATAGACAGGGCAGAGATTGAAAAAAACAGTTTCTCTAGTAGAATAGTACATACTTGCATAATACTTATAACTAAAAAATACATGGATTAAATAAAGAGGAGTTGGTTTGCTAATAGCAACTAGTAAATCCCTGGTGTTTTCAGAACAAATGCAATTGGCCAGCCCTATCAACTACGTCTACTTCTGTTTTTAAGCTTGACTTTTGCTGAAGCACTGCTATGTGTTATAACATGGCTACTTCAGCACAAATATGGACTTTCTCACTGCATTCACATGTCAAGTAATACATTACATTGTGAGCTGAGAACCCTCTTTGTACCATACCAGAAAAGAAAAGTGACCAAAAATCTGTCAATCGAAGGACAGAGAGATAGATAGAAAGATAGATTGATAGATAGATAGATAGATAGATAGATAGATAGATAGACAGATGAGATGATAGACAGATAGATAGATATCAATCCCTAGGAAGATTGACTAAGACCAGGCATTAGCAACTTACTACATCCATGTCAGGATAGATAAAATGATTTTTATTGTGTGAGATTGTTATCAAACCCAGACAAAATTTAAAGAAAGCAAAGTGTGTCATTAGAACCCGCCTACTCTATTTTCTGTATGTCTTTTCTTAACCAATGCCACTGTCTGCCTAAACATCAGGAATACACTCTTATGCTCTTCTCTGTTTTCCTGAAATCCTTACTATTTTACCCCACCTAGGTTTTCTCTTCATGGAAATATCTCATGTTGCAAGATTACCTATTTAATTCCCCACAGAAAACTAGCGTTCTTTTAATTAAGGGGAATGAAGCCTTTTTATAAAAGCAGAGTCGTGCCACCAAAGGTCTAATTGACTTAGAAGTCTTCTTCAGCATGCATTTTTTAAAAAGGAACTGCCTGATCTGGAGGAATTTCTAATGTTTGTGTGGAGTGGAGTGATTATGTCAGGGATTGGGGTTAGGTAGGGCAGTGCCCCTCCTTAAGAGCTTTCTTCATTTACTCCTGAACACACACATACACACTGCCACCACCACCACCACCACCACCACCACCACAACACACCACACCTCAGAAACAGAGTCAACAATTTGGCACCCCCATTCATGTCACCTCCTACTTTATGATTTACATTACATTTTTTGTGTAACTTGTGTTCATTCTATTTCATGTGAAGTGCAGGTATGATTTAATCAAAAGAGCTAAATTGCTCATTTGTCACCCACCCTGAGGTCATTTAGGTAATGCAGACAAAGGTGTTCTCTCATAATTAATGTGCTCTCCCTGTGTGTTTCTGTGGCTTAAATGTAATAGTCCCCGTCATTGGAGCTTGTTTAAAATTGCTGAAATGTTCAAGTGGGTGCTGGGACGCCATGCCATAATGCAGTCAAAGTCATATGTTAACCAGGCCTCACACTGCTGAAAGGGTCTTGGCCCTGGGTGGAGTGAGGAGGAGCTGGCATGTGTATAATGACCGTGGTTCTGCTTCCAGAACATCTGGCCTTCCTGAGCTTTGCTGGAAATGTTGCTGGAAATTCAAGCCTTAAAAGGTGCTTTCTGCCTGCCTCCCAAATTATCAGCCTGTTCCAGGAGAGTGTATGGGAGGATTTGATTTGTTTGAAAGGTGAAGGACAGGCATGGAGGCACAGCCACCAATAACCATGAGGAAACACCTTCACAGATTCTATAACTCAAGAGGATGGCGATTAGTATAACAGTCACAAAGGCCACCATTCTGTTAGCAGAATACACAGACGGTATCTCAATTTTTACTTCTGGTAAATATAGAAGCACTTATTGAACACTTACTATGTGAAAGGTTTTGAAGTGTCTGGTACGGTGGCTGTGTCCCATTGATGTGATGGAATATAAGCCGTCTTTCTAAGTGCTGCTCAGAGACAAAGAGTTTTCCAAGGTGATACTTCCTAACTCATTCTGCTCACCAATATTATGGGTTACATTTGGTGCTTAGATGTCAGGGACATTAAAGTTATTCAGAGTTAAATCTATAGACGTAGTCATCAAGAGTTTCCATGCATTTTTTCAGCAATGTTTAGTCTAAGGGCTGCATGTGAGTGGTCTTTTAAGTCATCAGTAGATATAGTATAATGTCATTTCTGTGTCTTCGCTTACTTTTATTGCCCTATTGCATAGCAAGACTTTATTGATCAGTTTTAGATAAGGATTATGGTGGGAACTTGAGGGCAAGATAGAGCTTTTCTACTAGTTAGGACTTATATGTAGTTTTCAAACATGAGGATGTTGCTACTAATGCATCTCCTAGAATATGAAGAAGAAAACCACATAATAAAGAATGCAGGCCAGGCATGGTGGCTCACGCCTGTGATCCCAGCACTTTGAAAGGCCAAGGCGGGTGGATCATGAGGTCAGGAGTCCGAGACCAGCCTGGCCAGCATGGTGAAACCCTGACTCTACTAAAAACACAAAAATTAGCCAGCCATGGTGGTGAGCACCTGTAGTCCCAGTTACTCGGGAGACTGAGGCAGGAGAATTGCTTGAACCCAGGAGGTGGAGGTTGCAGTGTGCCGAGATCATGTCACTGCACTCCAGCCTGGGCAACAGAACGAGACTCTGTCTCAAAAAAAACAAAAAAAAAAACAAAAACAAACAAACAAACAAAACAAAAGCAAAATGTGTTTAATTACAGCTACCATCCACCCCTTTAAATAACCAGGATAAAAATGTAGTATAACTCTTGGGAAACCTCTGTAAATTCAATTTACAACAAGGTCAATGAGAGTACTGCTTAAAGATACATTATTGTAATGACCAGTTACAGTGTTATTATCACAGATAAAAACAGTTGCTGTGACCACATTTTATTTCACTTGGTTTTACACCATTTTATTAACATTTTATTTTCCTTATCTTTAAGGAAATTTTGTAATCTTGAACTTACACAAATTAAATGTGCATACAGAAATATAAAAGTGTATGGAGATCATATTCTTTTGATTTAGAATTTCCTACAGACTTTATTTCATTGTAAATACTAGCATAAGATATACATTTCTCTCTTCTGTTGTTTAAGGGGTTAGTGTTAGGAATATATTTGTCCATCAAGCAATTTTTAACGAGCACTGCAGAGAAAGGTTATGATTGAAGAGCTATTTGTTCCTCGATATCTGCTGATAAAATTATTGGAATACAGGGCTGAATGTGGGAAGAAATGATCTATTGATAAATCCAGCTGTAACAGTTAACTCCAGTTTGGGAGGAAAGCTTTTAAAGCTTTAAAATAATGATTTGTAGTCTATGATTACATGTCCTTTTGCAAGAAGGCCTCATTTATCAATAGAGTTGGCAATTTACTATCTATATATAATTTATGGGATATTCAGAAGAATTTTACAAAAAAAACCCCTCCTGATGCCAGATAATCTGTCAACAGTGAAACCGTATTGATAATTGACTTATTTATTGCCTTTTACAATGGCATTACTTTTTGGAGAGAACATACTTACAATAATCATGTAAGTTAAATTCTTTGTGTACATTACTTCACATACTTTTCCTAACAGCTATATGCTATTATTATATTCTGACATATGCAGAAACAGATTCAGAGAAAAACACCTTGCTTGAGTCCTTATAGATAGTAAGAGGCTGGGCTGGAATTCTAACCTCGGCCTCTTTTCAGCTCATGCCCCTAGCCCACATTAATAAGGTTTTTTAATTAAGAAAACTTCTATATTTGAGGATAGGAAGAGCAGGTTATGGGAAAGTAGCCCACTTTCACTTCTTCAAGCAAGCAGATTTTCTTAAAGGTATTGCAGATGTAGTAAGAGCTGGCTGGTAGGTTTGTACACATGAATGCAGTCTACTGAGATGATGAACTTAAACTCACTGGGTCACCTATGAACAGGAAGGAGAAACTGTTGTTAAAATTGTTAGCTGCTGTATGTCCTGGGATGACAGAGATTTTTAAAAGTCTTCCTTTTACTGGCATGTTTGGGTATTTGGTATATTAAATAGAAAGGACTAATAGAATATTTATCACTTCTAGTGCCTGAGCTCTCAGTGCTTGCAAGTTAAGCACCTTTGGAAGCTGCATTAATTCATTCAGGTCACCAGGGTACCTCAGCAGTAATGTACTAAATGGTACGCTGCTGACCTGAAAGAGGGAATGTGCCTCCCTAAGCATTTAACTTACTACACAAGAACAACTAAAGCACAATCTGCTCACTGCCTAGAACCTGAGTCTCTTTCTCCTTCTCCTTACTGCTACTAGAGGAAGTTGTATTCACTTGCTACTTCTTAGGATTTTAAAAAAATCATCTGTTTTGAATTATTATTATTATTATCTTAATTTTATCATTTACGTCTTACTTTGATCCATTTTAGTTACAAGACTTGAGGGATTTTCTCTCCATCGTATGTTGATAATACACTCCTTTCCTCTCTCCTCCTCAAAATTCTGCTAATGATTTCAATGTAAAGCCCAAAGTCTTGATAGAACTACTTATATTAACTGGACTTAGAGATGTTTGGAGAAATCTTGCCTCCCTGAATCTGGCTACCTGATCCTGCAGAAAATTGTCAGTCACTGACATTGCTGCAGTTGACCACATCTATTAAAGAAATGTTCATTTACTGGAAAGTAAGAATAGTCGTAGCTTGGCATAACAGAATTGTTAACAGCATGGAAACTCCCAAGAACTATGGTTGGTGTGTGTAAAGCATGTAAAGATTTTTATTCTTTCTTTTTCTCTTTTTGAGATAGGGTCTTGCTCTGTCGCCCAGGCTAGAGTTCAGTAGCGTGATCACTGCTCACTGCAGCCTTGACCTCCTGGGCTCAGGCGATTCCCCTACCTCAGACTCCCAAGTAGCTAAGATCACAGTCAGGTGCCACCACCCTTGGCTAATTTTTGTATTTTTTTGAGAAACGAGGTTTCGCCATGTTGCCCAGGCAGGTCTCGAACTCCTGGGCTCAAGTGATCCGCCCCCCTCAGCCTCCCACAGTGCTGGGATTACAGGCATGAGCCACTGCATCCAGCCTGTAAGGATATTTTGATAACTGTAATGTGCAGTATTTTTTATAGACTTAAAATATTTCTAACTATTCATTTGGCAGGCCTGAAAATAACACTAGCATATATCGTTAGGGTCTAAAATTATTCATTGTTCAATTGTGAGAAATCAGGTAGCAAGTCTAATTGCCGACACCTCTGAAAGAGAGTCAATTTACAAGACATCTCCTTTCAACTCCACATATATTCAGCACTTACTACTGAGTAACAGCGTAGGCAGTATCAGTGATGGAGAAGGAGGAAAATAATTCCCAACTTTTAAACCAAATAGTGTTTTTTTGAAAAAGATTGACATGCTAAAATCGGAATTATATAAAACCAGAATTTGCCTTTTAGAATTTATTTTATTTAACGAATTTACATCACATGATAAAGGGAGAAAATTTTCTCTTGTTTACTATGTGAAGCCAAATATCACTATTCTTTAAACAGAAACTCTGTGATATCTTTTGAGAAGAAATATGTTTAAAGGCAATTTCTGGTTTATTATTTTTTGGTTTATTATTTTTATTAGAAAATTAGGTAGTTTAAAAAACCCACACATTTGGATGGAATAGAAGTACCAAATTTTTCCATGATGAGTATTTCCTGAGAAGATACTCCCCAGTTTCATAACTGAATTCCTTAAAAATAGGTGCAAGGGGAATTTACAAATAACTTTTTTCAGAGAAAAGTAGTCTTGGCTCTCTTAATTCTGTAAATATTAGAAAAACTAAAATGAGATTTTTGAAGAGCTGTTTAATTTATAGAGTATCAATTCTTAACATGAAGGTAGAGCTACCCTCTTTAAGTCACAAAATGAGAAAATCTCTTCCTGATTATCCTATTGCTCAGTTTTTTTCCACATTTCCTTAGACGTATGTTTTAAATGTCTGGTATAATATTTAGTTGTAAGTTGCTGTTCCATGTACCAGGTCACTGAATTATGACTACCCCCTTAATTACAGCAGCTTGATAATTTGTTGGCAAATCATTGATAAAGAAGAAAGTACATTGAAATTGATTACACACACACACACACGCTTTTCCAAAAAGTGAACAATTTAATTCTTTCAATGAATGTAGAACATGGATCTATTCAGATCTCCTGTGTTAGGTGATAAAAAAAGGCCAAATGCCAGTACCTCAGTGGTATTTTCCACATATATCCAAGGAGACCTATTATATTTTTTTTGTCCAAACTTCCTTGGGATGAATTGCGTGTGTGTGTGTGTGTGTGTATGTGTGTGTGTGTGTAAGAGAGAGGGAGAGAGAGAGAAGAATGAGAAGAGAATATATAAAAATGTATTAAAATTGATGAAGATTATGGGTTAATCATTAATGTCCTGTATTTTGTTTTAAAGTAGATGACAGAAGTCTCTTCCTGTACAATGTTAAGTGTTCTCAGTTCCTAGAGATAATAAACCTTTGATGGTGTTGTGCAAGACTCGTCAAGAAGCACTGAAATCAGTTCTGTATGTACACATGACTAATCAAAGGATCAGAGAACAGGATATGATTTTCTAAAAGTGATAGTTTCTCCAAAAAGCAAATGGCCTTGCTAATTGTGGGAGGACAGTAAGCCCTTTTTTTTTTTTTTTTCCTACGAAAGGCAAGTCCTGCTCCCAACCTTGGAGTAGATATGCTTTTGCAAAGGCTTTAGCACTAAGTATTTTTTAAAAATATTTTAAAAGTAAAGTGCTTCTGAAATTAATGTCTACCTAATTAACACTCTGCACTTTTATTTGGTCTTAAAGACATAATAGATACCACAAGATTCTTAGACTTAGAGACATCCTTGAAATTCAGAGTATTAGGTAACCCAAACAAGTGTCTTCTTAAACTGACCGACTGTCAGATGTCCATAGTGGGAAAATGATGAAATAAGACGGCAATCCCAATACTGAAGTATGCAGTTCTATAGGAAAATGTGACTGAAAGTTTTAAGAAAGCAGTTCTGCATTAGAAAGGGAAAGGACTAACGTGATATGCTACAAAATCTACCGTGTTGACAGTGCAGTGAATCTTGAGACCATTGTCTTCTGCTTTGCCTCCACTTCATTTTTTTATTTGCAACAACTCTATTGAGATATAATTCATATGCCATTCAACTAATCCATTTAAAGGATACAATTCAATGATTTTTATAATTTCTACAGAATTATGCAGCCATCACCACAATTGATTTTAGAATATTTTCATCATCCCAAGAACAAATCCTGTACCGTTTTAGCTTCCCACCCTTATCCCCAATCCTCCCTTCTCCGGCCCTAGGCAATCACTAATTGCTTTCTGTCTCTATAGATTTGCCTGTTCTGGACATTTCATATAGATGGAATCATAGTATATGGGGTCCTTTGTGACTAGCTTCTTTCACTTAGCATAATGTTTTTAAGGTTCATCTGTGCAGTAGCATGTATCAGCAGTTCATTCCTTTCCATTACCAAATTTTCATTGCGTAGGTATAGTACATTTTATTTATACCCCATTAATTGTTGGACATTTGGGTCACTTCCACTTGTTGTCCATTATGGAAAATGATCTTATGAATATTTGTATACAAGGTTTTGTATGGATATATGCTTTCTTTTCTCTTGGGGTATATACCTAGCAGTGAAACAGCTGGATTGACAGTCAATATTATTAACTGGATTCACATTACTGCCGTGTGTTCTTAATTTTTGCCTGGTTTTTCCTTCTCCCCTGTCCTTTAAAGAATACTTCACATTTTTATCATTCTCTCAATGTTTCTTATCCATCTTCTGTTCTTCTCTGGCTGACTAGCTCAGTTAAGAAAATCGATAGTAGCATATATTGAGCACTTATTTGGTGTCATGATAATATCCTAAGTTCTTTAAATATATATACTTATTTAATTCTCACAGCAATTCTATTAGATTAGCTACTATTATTATACCCATTCTGAAGATGAGGAAACTAAGGCAATGAAATCTTAATTTATATAAGGTCACATAGCTAGTAGTAACAGTGATAACTGAGTCAGGACTTGAACTCAGATTGTCTGGTTCCAGCACCCATGTTAAATAGGACACTATTACAGTGAAGATGCTGCCTCAAGAGGGGATACCTGGAAGGGAAGGCCCTGTTTGTGGCAGAAGGGGATGGGAATACAGGTACAACTGTAATAGTTGGTCTTTGAGGAGGACACGTATCCCCTGAGGCAGGAAGAAAAAAATGAATGATGAGAAAGGTAAAGATTTAGAGTCTTTTGAAGGAGGAGAAGTGAGGGCTGGCAAATTAGAAAAATCACTCATTCCAGTATGTAGGCTTTAGTTCTTTATAAAGTCTGAATGTGAGTCATTTATTTGGTTCATACTATGTTCTTTGAAAAACATCTACAAACTGAATTTGCCATATTTGTAGGAATGAAAAAATTGGCACATTTATGACAGCTTAAATCTACTTAAGTATATGTTATTTGATGTTCTAGTAATACAGAGAGGCTTATTTATCCTAATTGATTAAAAATGCCCTGTTCTGGGCCCCAAGGCAAATGACGCAGACACAAAGGGAAAAACTGGAGAGCTTCTTCCTGTTCTCAAGAAGCTCACCAGTTTTAAGAAGCAAATACCTTATACCTTTTCTCTGTGCTTTATTTTTTCTTGTAAGTTGTCCCTGTTCACAGCTTTCCTGAATTCCAGAAGTTTGTAAAGACATTTTTAGTGCTTTATATAATGCATTTTTGTAGTGTTTAGTCGTTTGTATCATTTAGATAATTAATATTTAGATTTCTTGTGGTATTTGGGGAAAAATTAGATTTCTGCTTCGTAGAACTTTGATGAAGAGTGTCTCTGTGTTTCCATACCAGTAAAGATGTTGTCGCATTGTTGAAAAATAATGTACAGTAACAGTATAATTGGAATCTTCTCTCTCTTTTGCCATCACCTCTCTACCTATGTGATGTTTGTGACTATGTATGATTTTTATGTTTTCATAATAGTAAGTATATGGATGAACCAAAATATTTCTTGGTACTTTTCTCGCTAACTGACAGGATTTTTTTCTTTTTATGAGTATAAAAGTATGAATATGCCTCTTTCTCATATCTGATGTAATAATTGATGTAAAAAGTCTTACTATTTTATCTATTGCTATTTCAGGCCTAATCCTATTTGTTTCAAACAGTTACTAATATTTCTTGAAGTTTTCAATTTCTGGAGATCTTCATGTGGCTGATTGACATGGGTATGATGAGATCAGTCAAGGGCTACCAATGTTCCTACTGTCAGAACATTATCATTGTGTAATTTTTTCCTTATATTTTACTGTTAAAATGAGTTAAGGGGAAATTATGCAAGAAAACATGATAAGCTCCTATACCATATCACATGCTAAAAGATTCTCTGCATCAGCTTTCTTGAGTCTGTAACACAGTAAAACTGAAAGATTGACTGCCTACTTCAGTATTTATGTCTATGAACACTTGATGAGCTTAATAAGCTTTAATGAGGTGGGTATCAATTTTTGATATCCTCCCATTATTAATATACTGAGGATGGAACATGGTGGGAGGGTATAGGGGAATGTCTCAGAGAAAGAGAAGAGAGTGAAAAATATGCACAAATACCTGCCTATATCTCTCTGTAACTCAAGAAAAGTTTAAAACAAGGTTAGGCATTTTCTATCTTAAGGTGTCCAACTGACTTTCTCACTTTTTATGTGTTTTTTTTTTGCAAGAATTTCTGTACCTTAGTTAATATATTAGTAAATGGAGAAAAAAAACACTCCACTGAGTTCTGTAGATCTTAATTGAGATACAAAAATAGCTTTGAAAATAAAAGGATTCTGAGATGAAAGCTTTCCTTATGTGTGGAAAATATTACTCATGTCTTGTCAGTACATCCACTCTACTGGCATTGCATTTTGTACTTGGAGATAACTTCTGCTTTTTTATTATTGGTAAGGCACTTTATTTTTAAATTTCTGTAAGTGTACTTGGTTACACTATTATATCTAGGACTTGTCATTCCTGAAAAGCCATTCTTAACTTTATCTCCCCACTTGGCCTTCAATTGAAATTTACTTTGAAGAGGAATGTAGCCATACTCATCAACTTGAAAAGCGGTGAATATAGCTCATAGAAAATAACTATTTGTGTATTCTTTTATGCTTTAACTTCAATATACATTCTTTCTTAGAAGTTTTCCCACAGAAAAGGAACAGTGTATTACACTTTTAAATACCAGTTTTCAAGTCAGCCAAGTGTAAATTTGCAAATGAGCAGTAGTAAGTGATGCTCACAGCTGAAAAATGAGTGTGTAAAGTTTCTGTATCTGGCATTACTTTCCTTTTGCCTTTGAGATGATACAACAATTTTTTCATCTATAAAATGGGCTCTGAGTTACCATTAGAATTAGAAGATTAGCATTCATTTAATGCTCTTTGAGATCTAGTCCAAACTTAATCACTTCTGCGGTTCTAAGAGCTGAAATTATGCTGAGCTTTAATACATATCTCATCTTAAATTACTGATTTAATTACATACGTCAGGTTGCTCGTTTCCCATTGTTTTGCTTAATCCATGAATATATGTTTATTTGTTTTTCTTATAAACAGGAAGCAGAGTAAAAATTATGTAGGGAAAAATAACTCTTAGTACCCTTGCTTTTTTTTTTTTACTTATTTGATTACTCATTTCATGTATTCATTCATTGAGAGCCCTCTCTCCCAGACTCTATGCTAGGAAATAAGGATATGGTGTCAAGCAGGATAGACATAGGCTTTGCTCTGGGGGAGTTTGTGGTTTAGTGGAGGAGACAGTAAAGCATTAAACATATACTCACCTATTAAACAAGGAAATGATTACTTATTGTAAATAGGTAATATAATTAGTACTTTTGATGTGGAACATTTGTGTCATCACCTTCAGATTTGTATACATGGAACTCTTCCTCTAATCTTGGGGAAAGTGACCAGTTTGAATGGGACCATGCATTGAAGCAGTTAGAAAGGTAGCCAGGGCTGAAATGAATGGACTGTACTTGATATTGGCTATCAGGTATAGAAAACAAAACAAAACAGAAACCCCAGAAAACATTTACCACTGAGATTTTTATCAGAAAGAAAGACCTTTTCAAACTTTTTGGAGTCATGAAAGGATTATATGAAAAGGCATTCTAGAAATGGCTGTATATCCAGTTGACAAATCTGAAATGAATATAATAGCGAAAGTTGAAGGAGATGAACCTGTTGTAAGTTTTAAAACATCCTGATTCGAAGGTCATGATAGTGATAATCAGTCAAATTGGGGGACCACTGGACTAGAAAACTTTGAAAGTTGCTTGTAGATCTTAAGGCTCCAAGAGAAGATGGTGAACATGATGATTATGCTAATCTTAGCTCCATTAGCATCTGTTCCTCTCATCTTCAGAAGGGAGAAACTGTGTCTCCTGCTCTTCTCTGTGAATCTTCTCCTATGACAGGCTAGGATTTTTCTAGGGTCTGCCAATGCTGCATACTCTTTCCAAGTAAGTCATTGATGGTATTACCCTATCTTTCACATTGTTTTGCCTCTTAGGACAAGAGTCTGACATGTTTTGATTTGCAAAAATCTCATTGCAGTAGGAAAAATGGCAAGCCTTTTCAAAGAAACCCTTTCTGTACAGAAGAGCCATTCTTTTGTCGAAGGTCTGGCACTTTAGTGAACTGTTGGGCCAAGAAATCATATTCTGAGTCCAGAAGTTGGTTTAAAATACTCAAAGCTTCTGGATCAAATTTTGTAAGAATATCTTTTTGGTAAATTTTTGGAATCATGCTTTGCCTCATCATGGTTGCAGAAATCCACTTCCTTTGTACATGAAGATATCCCCAGGCAGCAGATATATAGTCTATTTTCTGAACAGGAATCTTATAGGTCTCAGGAGAGCCAACTTCCACAGGCCCACTGGGTTACATGCTCATTTGTAACTCACAGTAATGATTCTTCAGTTTTTCATTTCCTTGCTATTCTAGGAAGGCAGATTCTGAGGTTTGTTTTGGGAGTTTCACTTCATAGCAGCATATATTTTCTCTCTGTCTGTGTAGATTTGGATATAAATGTGTGTGTACAGGTATATGGGGGTGTGTGTATGTGTAGATATTGATGAGTGTATATATGTATGTATAGCTCTTCATCCTGTGTATGAAAGGGAACTCTGTATTGTATGTTCTATAATTTGACAATTTTCTTTAATTATAACCCATACTTTTCTCCCAAATACAATATTGAATACAGATGCATTGGCAGCTACCTTGACAATCAGTGCTAAAAACAAGCAAATAAATATGGTACACAATCTCATGATCAACACAATGTACATTGTCATAATACTTTACTCTGGAAAAGTTATCATATTTAACTACTTATAAGTTCAAAACTGAATCTTTGTGTATTTCATAAAGAACTACCACTTCTGCAGATCAACTTGAAATAGTCTAGCGGTTCTGTACTGGCCACAAGAGCTACGTTTTAAAATATGAATCTAATATAAAATGCTTGTGCCAAACTGTATCTGAGTTCCATTGGCAATACCGCTTATGTTTCACAAGAGACATAAACGAATCAAGACCCCTCCCCACAGAGGGAAGAAGTTAGATTAATGAAACAGCTGAGTGATTCGGTTTAAAAAAATCAAACCAATTATTTCCAGACTTTGCTAATAATTTGGTAGGTTTGATCGCTTATTGATCGTTACCACTTGATACATATAGATCAGTGAAGGGCATAAGGTTCTTGCCCTGCCTTGTTATTTTAGGGTAATGATCAATGTGCAAACATCAGTGTACTATAAACCTTTAGAGGTTTTGTTTAAGTAAAACACATAGTACAATGTTATATGTTTGTGTGACCTAAAACATTTTGCACTGCTATGACAAATATATCATCTTCCTGTGCCAGTACAATTGCAAGGACATTTCGTAGTCGTAATCTGTTAATACCAGTTAGCAGTGTCACAAATTTAAGCATTAACAGATTTGTGTTGCTTGAGGAAGCAACTGACATGAAATACCAGGAGGCTGAAGGAGTGGGGCAGTTTGTTGTAACATAATGCTACATACCCTGCAAAGTCTTCGGGACAGTGGTGTGATGCCTTTGAGTGTACCTTCACAAAGAGCTCAAATGAATAGTTCATTATGCAAAAATATCTCATTAAGATACATTAGTCCTGATACATTTTTAAAGACTTTTTTTTGGAAATTTACAGACAACAAAAATCAAAAGAGCTTATCTTTTTTTCAAAGAAAATGATTTTACTGCTTTGTTAAAATGGACATTTGTAATGCAGACTGCAAGTTCTTCCCAGGAACTGAATAAGTTTGTTTTCTTTATTTGTGTTGTTTTGGATCTGTCCTTAAATAAAAAGTTGATGATTTTTTTTTTTTCTTTTTTCTATGGTAATTCTATTTTTTTTTTTTTTTTATCTAGCATGGCACATGTATACATATGTAACTTACCTGCACATTGCGCACATGTACCATAAAACCTAAAGTATAATAATAATAATAATAAAAAAAAAAGTTGATGATTTTAAAACTACATTTTTTATTGGAAATATTGATACTCTTTTGTCAGAGATTTTGTCCAAATCATAATGGACATATGACCATTTTATCAAGAGGCCCATAACTTGAGAATGTGGAAATGAAATTATAAATTATGGAAGGAATATTAGATTAAATATCTGTTTTCATTTTAGTAGTGGTTTGAGATAGTAATGCATTTATTACTGTTACACATTTTGTATTTGCCTGGGCATTTAAATGACTTTTTATATTTCCCTTTTTTAACTCATATTATGGATATATTCTGAGAGAAACTTATAAGGAATAACAATTATAGAGAATGAGAACCCATGGTTAAAATTATATGCACATTGAACTACAATGAGAGTATTAAAAGTATTTCATCCCATTTGTAAAATATCTTCCTTGACTATGAAAGGGCAATATTTTTCCAATTATATCTGCTTTAGCCTGCAAATAGATTACCTTATAAAAACTCTCATAAAGCAGAGAGTCCAAAAATAATTGAAAGTGTAAGGACAGGTAAGTTGGGCATATAAAGGCCCTGAGCAAATTTCGCTCAACAGCATTCACAGAACAGAAAAAAAGAAATTTATCTTAATTCCTGCTCAGGTCCAGATGAACATTTTAATGCTTAGCGTCATGATGCTTCTGATTGACAGGGAGTGCCTACTGCATAATTTCTAGCTCACTTCTCCAGTGTCTGGAAGATTACATTTTGACTGTCCCCAATATTAATAACCATATTTGATCTTAGGTCTATCCAAGGTCAAGCTGACTGGCCAGGTCAGGCTGTTCGTCTGCATGCATCAACTGTGACATCTACTCAGAGTGACAGGTAGGGGATGAGGGTAGTGAGACAAGGGTGTTAACCTTCAGGCCACCAAAAGGAGCCTCTTTCTGCTGGAAACAAAGAGCTCTTAGGGCTGCAGCCACCTTTTTTTTTTTTTTCTTCCATCGTTTTCAACGCTCATAATATTTTCACAGAAGATGATGTACTGTCAAAGGAATGCATTTAAGAAGAGGTAAATTATTTGTCATCTCAACAAAAACATAATAATATAGATTTGCATTATTGCTAAGAACTTTTATCCAGATTTAACAGTATTTCATGTGGATTGATTTTGCATGGCTACTACTTTCCTTAGGTAAGTGACTCAGTCACTGTCCTGGAGTGTGGTATCATTATTCCTAAAATCCTTCCAGTTTTGCAAGCAAATAGCACAGAAACTCTAGAGCCTGCAGGAATACATATTTCAGAAACCAGCTAAAACAACTTTTGGAACTTCACAATTTGTAGTATTCTACCATAAAACATATCAAATAAATTCATTTTTTAAAAAATCTTGCCTCTTTCTGGGTAGAAATTCCTAAGAAGCTATTTGGTTCCTAATTGATTTTCTACGTCAGTTGTTCATTGAATAGATAAGTAGTGCCTGTGATATTTGATTACAGAGCAAGGCACCCATTTAACCTTCTGTTCTTTCCTGGCCAGGATTTCAAATACAATAGAACGTTCCTCCCTGAGGCTCAGCAGGATTAGACAGCTAGCGGTAATCCCTGATAGCTGAAATAGACCTGATAGAACTTCACCTCACTCGTTTAGGATTATGCTCATGAATTTCATCTCACTCAGCAGCATTAACCCTTTGGGGGACTGGAGCTGGAATATTCTATCAGTAAAAGCAACAAATAAGCAGAAACCTATTACATTCTGAGCCATTATACTTTATTTTTATTTTTTTGGCCAATACATAAAAATAATTTTGGAGTCAGAAAGATGTGTGGTCCAAGTTGTTTTTGTGAAATTTTGTATCTTAAATATATATCTGTCTCAAGAATTATAGTATCTTCTTAATATAATTTTGTTTAAGAAACTTCATGAAAGTTCTGGCTTGTGTAATAGCTTTCCCATCCTGGTCACGGTTAAATCATGTTGTGGAGGTGGAGGATAAATGACTTCATATAAAGTAGGCCCTCGATATTCTAGGTTAACTGGAACCAAGGCAAGTACGAAAATCCCCAAACCTCATTTTAGCCACTGGTTTCCAATATCTTCCTTTTCCTTTCATTAGAGCAACTTCCATAGGTTTGAGTTTAATTTTCTCTCTTTCCCCTCTGGGGGATATGAAAATGAGCTAAGAAATGGCCAAGAGGCAGGAAATCAGTGACTGAAAAAGAACTAGTAAAAGGTATAGTTAATCCACAAATTGGAAAGTCAGCCCCATGTTAATCAAGAGATGAAAGGAAGAGCGTACACCCTTTCAATGCAAGTGGAAGAACCGGCCTTTATCATGGTTTTTAATAATTTAAACATTGAAATCTGTGCCTGACACTATTAGGCCATAAAAATGAGGTCCTTGCAAAGTCACAGGTTTGAAATAGGTTATCAGTGACAACTAACACAGTCTGGGAGAGCACCCCCCCAATCTTTATGGAAGTGATTACCCTGAATTATCAAGGTTTCTTTGTGTTGACTCTTTAAATATTCATATTCACAACTAGTTCTATTAATTATTGAAATAAGTGATTTTGGTTCTGATGATCAGAAGATTTCCCACCATTTTCATAGGTTTTAGGAAAATGTAAGTTTTATTTGAGAGACTTGACCTCCAAATAATCTCATGATGATGAATACGACCTCATTGCCTATGGTAATATTTCAAGGTCAAAGATAATTTAATGCTAAAGCATTGGTACATCAACTTTCTTTCTGAAATTGCTCGTTAGTGGTTCTTAAAGGGTTTGATTGAGCAAAAATTTGTTTAACTAAAAATCGTTTAGTAGGACACATACAATCATAAAAAGATAATGCAGAATTTTTGGAAGCAGTTTCTGTTCATTTCCATATTCCCCACCCTATAGATCTACTACGATTGTAATGATAGCCAGCATCAAGTTGACAAGAGGAGAAATATGGTGTGTGCCTTCTGCTTTGAAGGTTAGTTGTTTGTAAGAACTTAAATAAATCTGGAGTAAATTGATGGGATTAAGGCTGAAACAATGGTCCTGCTCGAATAATATTTTGTTTTTATTTGGTTAGGAATGAAGAGAAGCTTATGAAGTGAGGAGTTGTGACTTGAAATGATTCTGCTAAATTGTTAATTAACAAGCCTCCTTTTTACTTACTTTTTGTACAAAATATCTAATTTTCATGGTTTTAGAGAGCAAAGATGATTTCTGTTGTTCAATTTAAGTGACGTATTATTCCAATTAATTGGAAAAGTACTCCCATGGGATAGATGGCTCGAGAATGGGGCCTCTTAGACTCAGCCTCTTACAGTGGTCCTGGGATTTGCCCTTTTCTCTTAACATAATTTTACATATGCTGGTGCTCAGATTCTAGCTCTTTGTTATATGTTATAAAATTCTATTGCATCAGCATCAACAAAACAGAAATATTATAGATGTGAACCTTTCACCCCAAAAGACATATAACAGATTGAAAAGCTCCAGACCAGGGTAACAGGAATGCTTGCAGCCAGCCTGTATGGGTTTACAGATGACTAAAAGCTGGTATTAATAAATCTCAAAAGGAGAAGAATAGGAGCAGAATTTACTGAAGTCTATGAAATAATAAAGGGACGTGAAGCTAGGCCATGTGAATCTTTGTACTGTGTATCAGAAAGAACTAGAGATCCTTCTGTGTAACTGGGAGAAAAAAATTTTCAAAGCAACGAAGGAGAACTTGGTGTTTGTTTGTTTGTGTTTCTATTTGTTAATATAAAGTAATTTACTTCTGGAATAATTGAATTAGAAGATTCTAGAAAAAAATAATTCATCTTGAATCATAAGGACGAAGGAGACCTTGAGAAGTCTCCTTCCTGGCGGACAGGCAATATTAAAACCATCCCCCAAAGAGGTCCATCTGTATTATTTTTAAAAAGAAGGAACTGGTTTAGTTGTGGCCGATAGAATGCTTTGTGACCACATGAACAAAGAGATAATGACTGAAGAGTTTTAAACTCTAAAGAAAATGAATTCATTCTGCAAACTGTGTTCATATCATATGCTGTTACAAAAATTCATGTCTTTATTAAGAGTTTTTCTTCAACAGTATACTTTTAAAACTATTTTTAGGCCGAGCACAGTGGCTCATGCCTGTAATCCTAGCACTTTGGGAAGCCGAGGCAGATGGATCACTTGAGGTCAGGAGTTCAAGACCAGCCTGGCCAACATGGTGAAACCCCATCTCTACTAAAAATACATAAATTAGCCGGGCATGGTGGTGGGTGCTTGTAGTCCCAGATACTCGGGAGGCTGAGGCATGAGAATCGATTGAATCCGGGAGGCAGAGGCTGCAGTGAGTCGAGATTGCACCATTGCACTCCAGCCTGGGTGACAGAGCGAGACTCCATCTGAAAAAATAAATAAATAAATAAATAAATAAAACTATTTTAAAGGTGCCCTGGGGTATGCAAACTTAATTAGCACCTGGTCCTTGACTTGGGGATGGTTAAGGGATACACACAAAGAACTAATACAACATCTATAAAGCTCCTACGTTTTGTATCACTACATCATAGCTAAGTTCTATGTAGCGAGGAATGTTTTATGTCCATTGTCTCATTTGATCCTCACAACAGCCCACTGAAGTACATGCAGTTGAACAGATTAGGAAATAGAGCATAGCAAGGTCAGGTGTCTTTCCCAGGGTCATACAGACATTTGAGGAGCTGGGATATGAACCCTGGCTTCTCTCCTGGAGGCTGTGCTCTAATAATCATTCTTTACTGATAAACTTCTCCAAAGGCTGACGCTACCTATCTGGGGCCCATGCACATGGAAGACATCCAGAAAGGTGTGGAAGGAGACTGTCCTGAGTATATACAAAAGCACACATTTTTCTCTCTGAAGAGTGTGTCCATACCTTTCATAAGATTCTCAGACCCTGTATATGTAAAACCAACTATCTAGAGAGTGATCACAAAGAGTTACAAAGTGGTAAGCCCTTTTACAGCTAAAAGAGAGTACAGTTAGTAGGGAAAAACAGGAAGTGTTTGGCTCAATCCTAGCAGGATTTGGATAGGTGGATGTCAAGTTTGGAGATGGGGAGAAGGGAGAGAAGCCCATTGTCTGAGTCAAGAAAGAATTGGTTGTTTCCTCTTCAGGTTATAGTTGAGAGTCAGTATAATTGAAGGCATTTATCTTCTTAGCAATGGGAGACTGTGATGCGATGCAGCTATTAGCAGTACATGGCCAGTGAGTATATGGGCTTGAGTGAATAAAAGAGCTGCTCCACTTCTTTCCTCCTCAGTCTGTGAATATGAGCAAAAATTTTATTACAAATATAAATAAAAGAATCTCAAGTTTTGAAAGTAAATAAGTCCATTGTTTCACACTTTCAGTATCAGTAAAGTAGAACAATATTCTATCAATATATAACAAAATTAGTGTCAATATATATTTTGGAATCAAAGGAATGAATGCTGACCACACTGGACTTATTAATTTTAGCTAGCATCTTGATAATGCGATATGATAATTAATTTTTACTTTATGTGACAGTTGTTGGTGCCACACTTATTATTATTATTTTTGAGACAGAAGCTCACTCTATCACCCAAGCTGAACCTCCTGGGTTCAAGCTATTCTCCTGCGTCAGCCTCCCGAGTAACTGGGACTACAGGTGTGTGCCTCCACACTCCGCTAATGTTTTTATTTTTAGTAGAGACAGGATTTCACCATGTTGGCCAGGCTGGTCTTGAACTCCTGACCTCAAGTGATCTGCCTGTCTCAGCCTCTCAAAGTGCTGGGATTACAGACATGAGCCACCACACCTGACCATGATCACATTTTTGTAAGGAGTAAAATATATGGTAATTTCTAATAAATTCTCAGATGCAATATTTTTCATAAAGGAATATTTTATCATGAGTTGAATTTCTTTATCAGTGTATAATTACGTATGTCATTAGTATTAGCAGGTTAATAAAGGCATATTCAGGTAAAAGTAACTATTTTTCAAAATTGCTTGACTTTTTAGAAGGGCAGTCTGTTTTATGGGATATCTAAGTGTATATATATGTTAAAGGAGTATAGTTGTTAAATTATTAATATTCTCAGTATTCTATAAATTTAAAATGTAGCTAAAAATTAATAACAGCTACATTATTATCATATATATTTTATTTACAGAAAGTAATTTTCACTTAAAATTAAACATTCCCTTGGAGTTCTTCAAAAGCAGTGGCTACAGTTGGCCTCTAACTTGGCCATACCTGTAGGGTAAAACTAAGAAAATAAAGCACAGAGAAAATGCCTTAGTTGATTTCCATTGATCCAAATGCAAAATAAAAGGCAAACATGGAAAACAATGTTTTGAAAGCATGACTTCCTATCATAAAATACAATTGCAAAAATGGGCAAGGGCTTTTAAAAACTGGTTTTCCCTCAATAGCATACCTTCGAAGGATTCTCCATTAGTTTGTTTCTGAAGCTGCATTTCTAATAATGGAGCTGTCACTTTTTTCAGTCTTTCCTTTCAGAATAAGGGTGGGGGGAGATTAAAATAATCTTCAAAGCAGACACCATTACACTGAGTGGACCCTGGCATGCAAGCTGCTTTTCTAAAGAAGCACATTTTAGTTCCCACTGCAGATGAGAGTTAAATATCCACTCAGAGCAGAGACTATTTAGACAGAGACTCATCCAGCCTGTGGAGAGGCCTGGAATCATATATCCCTCTCTGTGTCTAGCTCATGCAATAATCTAATGCAATTTTCTTTTGTTTTTTAATTGCAGAAAGGAATCTGGATTTCCAATGATTGTTCAGGAGTGGGGGTTTGGGGGATGGGATTGTACAAAGCTTTAAATTAAAATGAAAGTGAAACAATGCTAGGAAAAGCATGAAAAGATAGAGGACCAGTCCATTTTGCTCTCTGAAAATAAACTATCAGTTTTGCCAATCGTTTTTTTGTTTTTCTGTTTTGGTCGTCTCAGTGGAGGAACTAAGGACTGGGTAAATATGAAAGCTGAGCTGTTCTCCTGTCTCCCTTAGACCTGATCCCCCACGTCTGTGCTGAGGCATACTAGTGGTAGTGAGAGGCTCACGCTGCTCCTGTCTGTGCTGTGCATGCACCGTGGATCAATGGAGACCCAGAGCCCCAGGGGCTGTCAGGATAATACCTTTCATTTAAAGGAAGAAAAAGAATTTAATAACAGATGTTAAAGAACTATTTTAAAGTATGTCCTCCTTGCAGTTTTGAGTCAGTGCTACTTGTAAATGCCATAAATAGCAGTATGAAGAAAACATATTCATTTACTTTAGTAAATATTCCTTTTGCATTATATTAAGATATTATTCATATGCTGTTCCTTCTTTTAAGACCATGTCCAGATCGGATTTTCTCTTCCATAAATGGCCCTGATAAAAGTCAGTCTTCCAAGTGTTTTATAGTATCATGGTCCCCAAACCTCAGCAGGGAAAGCCCAGCTAATATGAGACACATGCTAATAAGAGACTGATTTTCCATTTTTAATGTTTTATGCCGATGCCAGATGATGTATCCAGCTAACCACTTTAAACCTTTCAGTAAAGGTCTGATAATAGATGTCATCATTGAATGTCCTCATGCATGCCCCTTTGAAACAAATGATCACCTATTAGAGGATAGAGACAAAACACATTTACTTGAATGAAATGTTTAATAAAGTACATCAGGACTTGTTTTTATTGGTATTGCTCTATGAATACTTTATGTGCTAATTTAGGGCTTAGGAGTACTTAGTTATCCCAGTGCTCCAGTCTGAAAAAGGCATGTACCTTATTATTATAAACGCCAGCCTTTAATGTTTAGAACATATTTATAAAACATACTTGTCCTCTTCCTAAAATTGAAAACATCTGTTACAGATATTCTGTTAAAATGTTATGGACATGAGAGCCTGGTGATGAGGCAGTCTGCTATTTTGAGTGGGAATTAAGCTGACAATGCATTCTGCACCAGTGAGGCCGTGAAAACAAACAAAAAAAGGCAGATGGTTCATTTAGTTTAGTAATTGTAATTTGTTGTTCATTAAAAGTAATTCCCACACAGGCATTCTTTATTCTAATACAGTATAAGGAAAATTTTACTCTGTAAACCTGGCCTAATATTTTTTTCTTTAGCATAATTTGCACTGACATTTGATAGGCAGTTGATTAGAGCAGAATAATTTCTTTAGAATGAAAATTAATTATAATTTTTGCAACTTTCATTAGTCTGCTTTTGTAGCTACTGTGGCTAAACAGCAGGGGTTTGGCCTGAAATGCTGAGTATCACTGGATCATTTGCAGTGTACTCTCCCTTTTAAGATGATTAGACCTCTTCATTGTAGTTTTTACATCTACATAAAATAAAGATTTGCAATAAAACATTTTCAGTGTGCTTTCAAATATTCTCGAATATATGTTTACAGTAGTAAAGATGGCATCATACTAATTTAGCATCACACTGTGTAGTCTTTGAAATATATTCAAGAACAGAGACATATTTTAGTCTTCAGTGCACTGTAACATGTAATAAGAATATTTCCTGAATTTATACAAATTGCTACATATGCACACAAATAGCATAGATTTTAACAGTGGGGATCCCATTCTTCAGACATACACAAAATTGTTTGAAGCATATTTTAAAGGAAGAAACATGATACTGTATTGATGATAGAATGGATTTATAGAGGAACCAAGTCTACCCTAGGGTTATGATCTGATTGATAGATATAATGTGATTTCAGAAAATGATCTTATGAAGTAAATGTATATCTGACGAAATCAGCAGGACCTAGGAAGAAATTTGATCTTTTACAAGTGTATGCTATTCTGCCATTCCATTATGCTGTTTTTGTTGTACATAAGCACATTGATATTAATGTGAGCTTTCCAAAAGAAAATAAGAATTTTGTAGATTTTTAAGCCACTAGGTGAATCTGTGAGTTGAGTTTATTTTGCTTAGAAAATTCATCGCAATGGACTTCAGCTTTCAGAAAGTGTTACAAGAATATCCAGGAAGTAAACCCTTGCCTATAAAGCATTTTTCAACCATGGAAAAAAGCTCATCTTTTCTATTTTCACACACAAAAAAGAATTAGAATTCAACAAAATTAGCAATATTTTTTTGATTAGGTAGTATTTTAGTGAAATGTTTTTATACATATTTTTGCATCTACAACTTCTTATATCCAGAGTTCTGAATTTTCATAATTAACTATCCAGGAAATGGTTTTAAAACTGTAAAGAAAGTCTTCTGTTTTATAACACAATTTCTGTTTCTGTGGAATATGAACAAGACAGTGTTTATTGTAGTCAGAAAAATTGTTGGCATGATTCTGCATAAGTGAAGAATCTCTGGATTGTCTCAAAGTGTTAGCTGCCCATTTGCAGACAAACAAGCTTTTAGTGTGCAATTTAGGTCAATGGATCGAGGGGAGAAGATGTGTTTAGGCGACAGATTTTAAATCACCATAATATAAATATGCTTCCCTTTTCATCCGGAATTTGCTTTCTTTCAAGGTAATTTAGTGCAGCAGACATGCACTTATGCCTGTCTTTGTAATTTTAGGGATTAGGATAGTGAGGATTAAATGGTGACCCTTAATCTTCAATATCAACTTTAAGAGCGAAATATAATATGCAAATGGAACACATTCATTTTGTGTTTATATATTTTAATCTCTGTAATTTAGTCTTAAGAAGATGGAAACTCATCTTTGCCTTATTTATTTTGAATCCTAAAGCAAGATGCCATTAAAATCTTTATCCTTCTGTCTTAGTGGATAAATGTTTATCCTTTAGGGCTTAGAACATAATTTAAAAAAAAAACCGACTTTAACCTAACAACATTTTTCAATCAAGGGAAGTGGCATATATGGTTAATATAAAAGTGTAGTCGGACTGACTTGTGTAAAATGAATGGAGAAGTTGTTAAGTCAAGCCTTGAAAAAAAACGAGATAAACTTGTGTTTTGAATTTAGTTTGAGAAATCAGTAAATTGAATTTGTATTAATAAAATTAGTTAGTATATTTCTCACCAAGTTTACTTTGTTCTTAATAAACTTTTCCTTTGTGGTTTGAATTCCAGTTTATGGACAAGAATGTCTTCTAAAGAAAACATTTATTATGGTGAAATACTAAACTGATATAAAAATCTGGGCCATATTCTCTTAGACAAACGTAAGAGCTATACTAAGTAAGCATATCAAAAAGAGAAATATAGTGTGAAACACAGAAACAAAGAATCTTTTTATGCCTCTGATTTTACTGGAAGAATGAGGTTAGAACAGTCCACATAGTTCTGCTCACTGACTTCCTCAGCCAGATAATTTCTAGCCATTGAGACAAAGGTGTGCCAGATTTCTGGACATGTAACTTGAATGTTCCCATATAGAATTGATTTTTGAGCTGCTTGTTATGAATTAATGGTTGCTTATATTGCAAAAATGCAGGTAATTTCAAATCGTAAGTTGTCTTTCAAGTTTTTCAAAAAAGGAAGGTAAAAATACCTTGATTAATTGTAGGAGTAGTCCTGAAGCTGTTCTCAGGCATCCAGACCCAGCATTATGTCATCACAGATAAAAGGAACATTGAGCATCAGATGACACATGTGAATAATGGGACACTACAAACATGAGCATTTAACCTAGACTTTTCTGCCCCTCTCCTGAAGCTGATTACTTCCAGTAAATACACAGTTGCTTTCATGATCAAAATCATTCTTAGAATTTAAACACTTGTTTACCAAATCCTAAAAATGGATTTACTGGTGGAACCTGCACTGATGTTTTCCCTATCTACAATCACAGTGTTTTACGCTCTAGGTAATAAACCTGTATCTGCCGAGCTACATCTCTGAGTACTATGAGTAAATTTACCCTCTCTCACATACTTACCCAGTTTGACCTTTTCTTAGTTATAACTGATACAGATTTTAAAAAAATATTTCGTCTTTAAGAAAATATCAGAGGGCATTTTAAAAGCTTGTGCATTTGTCTTCTCATTACCTTGCCGTAAAATGGCCATAAGACATTTTATTCTGATGGATTATTTTACTAATGACTAAATAAACAATTACATGTATAGACTAAGACCATGATGTTTATGATTTTTCTAGATGTTCTGTACTTTGCTCAGTTGCTTATTAGGCAGAGCATTATAGTAATTAAGGGCTTTGGAGTCAGAGAAACCTGCATCTAAGTCTCAGCCTGGTCACATATTTGTTGTGTGACATGGAGCAAGTTACTTAACCTCTCTAACCTTCCGTTTCTTCATTTATAATATGGGATTCTTTTACTACCTATATAATAAGGTTTTGTGAGGATTACATATGATAATGTTATCTGCTTTGCATAGTGCCTGGAACATAGTAAGTGATAAAAATGGTAATTATTTTTATGAATTTACCTATTAAGCTATTATATGGAAACAAGCTAATTGCAATTGCATTTAGGATAGGCTGTTTGTGAAAAGTGGTTATATTCACCATTAATTTGTCAGAATCCATCATAACTTGTTAGCAGTAGTGTTAGCCAATCAGAAATGGTACTGTGTCTCTTCAATTTGAATTATTTCATGCTCTGTGAGGTTAAATTCTTACTTACACATTTAAGAATCAGGACAGAGATCCCTCTGGAAGAGAACAGTGTGGCATTAATTCTTAAATAAAGAGAACAAATATTTTTATTTTTTAGAATTTAACTAGTGATTCAGTTATATGTAGAGCTAAGCACCTCACAAATTAATGACCTAAGGCATCACATGTAGGAGGAAGGCTTTGTGAAAGTGGCACTCAAGATTATTTTTAGTGGCACATTTATCCAAAGTTTTGTTTTTATTGTGGATAGGTAAAAGCCACATTCTCATGACACCCAGCCTTGCCCCTGAACCCTAGGTGCCCCCATTAAGATCCTGAGGCTTATGAATGTGTCTTCTGATGATGCTCACACAGTTTTGCTGATCTAACCAGGTCAGTTAAGGGATAAGTATTCACATCCTTATTCAGTAAGGGTGAGGATCAGGTAAAGATTTGGTAAGCTGATTCTGAAAGATGGCTGATCATGTAGCAAGTTCAGGTTGCCTAAGTGGAACAAAAGTGGTGATGGCATCTCCACAGTCTTTATAACTACAGTAACATTTCTCCAAAACTTTCATCACGGAACCAAAGCCACTGATTTGCTTAATTTAGAATATTCACTGTCTATCCATATTTCTTGTATAAAGCCAGAGGAATCAGTGGAACAAGATTTGTTTCGACTTTCTTTCTTCTTCCTTCCTTCCTTCCTTCCTTCCTCACTCTCTCCCTTCCTCCCTCCCTCCTGCCTCCCTTTCTCTCTCTCTTTCTCTCTCTCTCTCCTTCTCTCTTTCTTTCTGACAGAGTCTTTCTCTGTCACCCAGACTGGAGTGCAATGTAGCTTTGACATCCTGGGTTCAAGTGATCCTCCCACCTCAGCCTCCCCAGTAGCTGGGACCACTGGCATGCACCACCACGCCCGGCTAATTTTTGTATTTTTGGTAGAGATGGGGTTTTACCATGTTGCCCAGGCTGGTCTCAAACTCCTGGGCTCAAGAGATTCACCTGCCTCAGCCTCCCAAAGTTCTGGTACTACAGCTGTGAGCCACCATGTCCAGTCTGCTTTTTTTCATAACTAAATTCTTCTAGACCCATGTAAGGCAGCTCATGCAGGAACCATGATTTAGGAAGCTTTTCCTCCCCTTTTTGAATCATTAGATCAGCAGTGACTAAGGTGCAAGGCTGGCAAAACCATATCATTCTGTCATAGACAACAGGATTAGGATACTTAGAACCTTCTCCAAGAACAAACTGTTATGTTACATTTGATTGTGGTTCCTTTTTTAAAAAGTCCATGTTCAATTTCAAAACTTTAAAAACTGTTATTCTTAAGCCTTTATTTTTGTCCCTTTCTATTCATCTTGCTCCTTGAAAATAGCAAGAAAGAAGCTATCAACTGTGGTAACCTTGGTTCTAAGAGATCATGGTATAACTACCTCATGGTTTCTTTGGAATATTATCTAAGAGTCAAGAAACAAAAGATTTTGATATACCCACTCCTTAAGTGTGCCTGAGTTCACTCTTAAGAAAATTCAATGATGGTGTATTGAAATGTGGGTATCTAGTGGGGCAGGCAAGAGGACAAGCAATTCTTTCCATTAGAGTGATCAGGAAAGGCTTCATAAGAAATAGTTGTTTAATTGGGCCTAAGAATATTTTATAGGATTGATGCATGCAAAGATGGGGGTAAGCAGGGAGGGATAATAAAAGGTATAATGAGAGCATGAATAATTCCATGTTGTTATAGGCATTCTTGCCTATCATGAGTAAATGGAATGGTCAGGAGAAAAACAATGTACAATTTAAAATTTAATGTCACAAGTTTAATATCATTCACAAGTGATATGAATACATAATGTTTGTTATATTTATAGGTCCCAGCCTTTGAGAAGAAATTCAGGATCTAAAATTATTAAACATGATTGTCTTCGTCTTACCTCCTGAAAAAATATACTTGTAACTTTCAGTCTCAGATTGCTAGTCAGTATTGTGGATCATTGAAGGAAAGTCATGGGGCAGCTGTTTTGAAGAATGAAAACTATTTGGGTTGCAACAGAAAATAAGGTAGACCTCAAATATAAGTTGATATTAAACCATTTATATACGGTGTATATGGCAGTGGAAGGGAATTGTTGAATGCTAGGTAAAATAATATGAACTTTATTTTGTATGTGTTTTGAAATCTTTTTTAGTCTTGGTCAGGAGAGTCTTGTGTAAGGTTCATCTAGAAAAATTCTGATGGGAGAGATTCTGCTTGTTTTTTATTTGTATTCCCTGGTGCTTAGAACATGTTTATAATATTAAAGGAAGAAAAAAAAGGAAGGAAGGAAGAAAGGAGTAGGAGATAGGAGAGAGAAGGGAAGAAAGGAGAAGAGAGAAAGGGAGGGAAAGCAAGTCAGGAAGGAGGGAGGGAAAGAAGAGTATAAAATGGGTTCAGCATACACTGCTTGGGAGATGGGTACACCAGAATCTCACAAATCACCGTTAAAGAACTAACTCATGTAACCAAATACAATCTGTTTCCCCAAAACCTACTGGGCAAAAAAAAGTGTGGGATGGATTGGCTTGAGAAAGAGACAGGGAGACAACACCTTTAATGCTGTAGGGACATAAGATAAACAGAGACTTGAAGTAAGAATTGAAATGGGGAGAGACGAAGTATTTAAAAGATTTTTCTGAAATAAAATTTACAAAACTTGAAAACTGGCTATATGAGAGGTAAAGGTAAAGAAAGTCCGAAGAGTTACAAGTGATTAAGCTGTTTTTTAAACACATGGCAACTGAGAGGGCAGTTGTGGTAGAAATAGGTAACAAAAGGGAAAATTATTTGAGGGAGGCAGTTGTGCCAGAAATAGATAACAAAAGGGAATGTTATTTGAGGGAAAAGGAGCAATGAGTACAGTTTGTAGCACATTTGTGTGTGAAGTTTTTACAGGACATCTAAGGGAAGAAGTCAAACTGCAGAGATCAGGGGCTCTGATATAGTTTTGAAAAATCACATCAATTGAATTTATAGATATATTAATTAAAGGAGGATGAGATTTCCAAGTAAAACCAGGCATGCAATGGAAGTACATCTACATATGAGTGGTGATAAGAAAGGAGAAGCCAATGAAGGAAATTGTCTGAAAGATTAAAAAGAAAATTACAAGAGTAGAGGATCAGGGAAACAAACTAAGGAAAACCTGCTAGGAGAAGATGATGAAGTGCAGAAAATGCTATACAGAGGGTTCAGAATATCTGGAGACTAGGAACAGATGACAGTGAATTCCAGAAGTGGAATATAATTCATTCTCCAGAGAAGTTTAGCCATGAAGCAATGCAGTGGAGAGGTGGCTGTGTTCCCATGAATGAGATCTATGTGTTTAAAGTCTGCGAACTTCATCAGTTTAAAAACTGCAGTTCTGTTGGGGGAGAAAATAAAAATTAAATAAAGAAATTTCAACTGGAAACTTCTCCTTTTCAATATCAACTCGGGCAAGAGTTGTGAAGACCACATTCCAATGGCCAGGAGCAAGGTCAAGTCCAGTGGTTACTCTCCATCCTTATCCCCAAGTATAAAATCTCATGAACTAAGACAACTAGAGTGAGTTATTAAGTTTGCATTTGTGTGGGCCAAGACTCAGAAGTCATCAATGTATCTTTTGGGCAGAAACAAGGCAAGTTTGTATTTGGCAGGAAAAACAAAGAAAGGTGCCCTGCAACCCTACCCTGAACAGCCTGAGCAATCTGGAAGGGCTTTGTGGTATAGATAGAAATGGAGACACCTTAAAAATAATCAGAAAGTCTCTATTTCCAGAGTTTCCCATTCCTTATATCATCATCTAAAACCACTTTTTTCAGAATGTGTATATTTTGGGGAAAAGAGTGATCAAAGCTTTTGTGTATTCCTCCTGTTTCAGAGATGATCATGCTCTTAGCCTTAGCTATAATAAAGACAGGAGCAGAAAAGTTTCTGAAGAATTCCAGCCAGCATTTTTGGTCATATTTTCCAGCTTTCATTGAATGGCATGTTGAAGTTTTCAGTAGAATCTCAGAAATAGTGTTCTCTCCAGTTGTATTGTTATGTGGGAATTGTTGCTGATTGGTTTGGGCACAGAGTGCTTCCACATAAATAGATCCAGCTAATGTGTCGCTAGTGGGATAAATGAGGATGTACAAGAGGAATAAGCAGAAAATGAAGATATTGTGTGTTAAGTAGTGGTTAGAAAAAGGATGTTTGGATGGTGTTGATATACTTGTTGGGTGAAGGCAAAGAGCCACACCAAATTCCACTCTTGACACCCTTAGAATTATGCTTTGACCACCTTCTCTGGTTGGACCAAATATACTGCACTTCTATTTTTTCTTTCTTTGACTATTGCTTTAGTAATTTGAATCTGGCAATTTTGGCGGCAATATCAATCTTGCTTCTTTTATCAGCAGCCATACAACTGGACCTTTACCTAGCATCCAGGAACCTTACGTTTAATTACTAACTCCTGCCATGTTCACTGACTGTTCTAAGAAAATGAATTTTTAGAAGGCCTGAGAGTTTAGATATTGCACTTAATAGTACTCTTCAACGTTATAATATCTGTTCATTTAATGCATAACTCATTAAATCAAAGTGACACTGGGATACAAGGACAAGATAAGGGGAGTGAAAGGGATAATTTTAGACTTTGTTTCACTGTGAGTATGCCTTCTGCAAATGCATGTTAATCACAGAATCAAAATAAACACACTTAATTGAACAGTATTTGGATCAATAAAATCATTGACTGAGTACCACTGGTGCTCACTTGAGGTAAACAAGTGATTTAATAGTCTGCACTTCCTTCAGGCCTCTTTGGTGTGGCCATCAATAGTATATTCCTAAATCAGAACTGGCAGTGACCAAAAGGCCCTCATCAAGCAACCCAGACTGACCTCCCAAGGTGTATTATCGCCTGACATCTTACAAGCCACTTTTTATTTCCATTGTCTGTGTCCTATAATTCTTGTTAGAAAATCTGAAGCTCAGCTTGTGAGAAAACACACACACATCCCTTTTATAAAGAAGATGATTTCTTCAAGGACTTGAGTAAGAATTATTCTTTTCAAACATTTACATATTCCATTTTAAACCATTTACGCCTTTTACATTTACCATTTGTCTTTCCAGTGCAGAAGTATGGGAAAAAGGAGAAGAGTAGAATGTAAAGGAAGTTGAAAGAATTAAGAGTATAGAGTTTGCCACTAACACAGCCATAGATTTCAGGCCTTCAGATTGAATCTCAGAGGCTGAGCTGTGATTTGTATCTCTTATGAGTTTCTAATCTTCCTCAAACTTCTGATTGGAGAAACTGATAAGCTACCATCACATGAATCCATGTCACACATCTGAATATTGTGCTATAGACTGCATGCCAAACATGTGCCAGATAGATTTCCAATTAATCTGAGCTCTGCTCTGTTACAGGTTTCTGCTGAGACAATTCTGCTTTGCATGAACATGCGTGCCACCCATGATAGACATTTTAAATTGAGTGTATTTGGGGACACATGAAATTCAGTGATAGTCAACTGAATTAACTCATAGTTTTATGAGGAAACTTTACATATGTAACTTACCTGCACATTAGGCACATGTACCATAAAACCTAAAGTATAATAATAATAATAATAAGAAGAAGAAGAAGAAGAAGAAGAAAAGAAAAAAAAAAAAAAAAAAACTCCCAACTCTGGGTCCTGGGGAATGAGTCCATGAAGGCCAAATGAAATCTGGTAATGGAGCTTAAGTCACAGCCTATTTTAACTGTTTAGCTAGAACGTTTTACTAAGTAGAGTTGAGTGAGTGATATTTTTTTAAAAAAGAAATTTCAGCAGTCATTAGAAAGATGTTATTGGCTAGTAATAGTCACATTGTCACATTGTCAACATAGCTGTATGCAAACACTTTTGGTCAGAAGCAGATGTTTTAAGAAACTGGCAAGTCTAGAGACTCTTAACTATTTCAGTAACTTCCAAAGGCCAAACCTATTATGACGCATCAATGTTATTCTGGAGTGTCAGATAAGAACTTCAGACCTGTAGCTCATCCTAGTCAAACTCTGTTACTAGTTTTTGGAAGAAAGAGTTTGGCCTATTTTAAATATTGCAGTATTGATTGAATATATATATATATATATATTTTATTGAATATATATATATATATTGATTGAATATATAGCTTAACCACTTCATTGTTTAAGGAGTATAAATGTGAGTAGCTATGCCCTTCCTGTGGCTTTTCTAGCCATGTCTTGGCTATTAAAAATACAATGCTATGCTGGGCACGGTGGCTCATGCCTGTAATCCCAGCACTTTGAGAGGCTGAGGCGAGTGGATCACCTGAGGTCGGGAGTTCGAGACCAGCCTGACCAATATGGTGAAACCCTGTCTCTACTAAAAATACAAAAATTAGTCGGGCATGGTGGTGTGTGCTTGTAGTCCCAGCTACTCAGGAGGTTGAGACGGGAGAATCGCTTGAACCCAGGAGGCAGAGGTTGCGGGGAGTCGAGATCATGCCACTGCACTCCAGCCTGGGTGACAGAGCGAGACTCCATCTAAAAAATAAATAAATAAATAAATAAAATACAATGATGGTAACAACAAAAGCAATTTATGCCATACTTTCTTTTTTCTTATTTTTTTATTTTTGAGACAGTCTCGCTCTGTCACCCAGGGTGGAGTGCAGTGGTGCAATCTCAGCTCACTGCAGCCTACACCACCCGTGTTCAAGCGATTCTCCCACCTTAGCCTTCCAAGTAGCTGAGACTACAGGCATGTGCCATCATGCCCAGCTAATTTTTGTGTTTTTCGTAGAGACAGGGTTTCACCATGTTGGCCAGGCAGGTCTTGCACTCCTGACCTCAAGTAATCTGTCCATCTCGACCTCCCAAAGAGGTGGGATTACAGGGGTGAGCCACCTCACCCAGCCAATATGCTATACTTTCTGTAAAAATTGCTTGCATAAAAACATTTTTTTAGATAAAATTAAAATGAAATTATTTACTTAAAAGTATGTAGTCATCCCTGATGATGTATGTACCACTTCAGGCTTAATCTAGAACTGAATAAGATTCGGTATATGTCCTGTGCTTTCCTAAACACTTACAGATGCTCAGGCTCCAATCTGGGAGTTTCTATTTCTAAACAGGAGCCTGGAAATCTGGTTTTTGAAAAAAGTACTCTTCTTGTGATGCCCAAGTCAGTGTAGGAATTGCTGCTCTCTCCACTCCACAATGCTGGCCATGATGACATAGCAGTCAGCCTTGGTATTTCTACAGAGGCTGTCCTTTCAGCCTGAAATGTTCTTTCCTCTTCCACTAAAAAAACATACTTTCATCCTATAAAACCCGGTTTAAAAATCAGCTCTGCTGGAGCACCGTGGGTATGATGCATGGATCAAGCATCATACCCATGATACTTGAAGATTGATCAGAATGCTCTATGACCCTCCCTCCTTGAAAACACTTGACTTTCAATTAGAGGGGAAAATGGACCTTGGTTGGAAAGCTATATTTTTTTGCCTGTGCTCACAATAAAGCCCATAATTTGTAAATGCGTTTGAAAATATTGGTAAAATAAAATTCCTGTTTGTGTAGGTATAGTTTTTGTTATCCTTTCTTGGAGGATTGATTTAAAAAGATAGACTTTTAAATCAGACCAAAGTACTGAATAATGGCATTTTGTAGGGTAAGTCTGTACTTAATTTGTTTTTTTCTTTTTCAAGAACCTAAAGTAAAAATGGTAATAGTTGAAAAGTCAATTATTTTTTCAGTTTTACTACATATAATTTTCTAAAAGATATATGTACATTTTCATCTTAATTTTTTCCCTAAAGTTGGTGATTTCAGTGTGCATTTGAGAGTCTGTAGCAGAGTCAATGTTAGAGACAGTTAGAACATTTGATAAATATGACTTTCATAATATGTACAGAAATGCTTATAATTTTGATGAAAGACAGTATATGAACAAGAGAAAATTTTCTTAATGATTTGAAGCTTTGGAATAGCATAATTATTATGAAATGATATTCAACTAAACATTATAATATGTAGGGAAAATTTATTCTTTAATTAATACAATGTTCTTTTAATATACTGGCCTGCTCCAAGAGTTAAATTGAGTGGATTCCTTGTCAGTAGGAATCTTTGACAATGAGCCAAGTACAGCATTGCTAGTGTACAGGATTACTTTTATTTCTTTAGTTTTAACAGTGGTTTCTGGTAACATATCTGTAGGGTGTCAGTTCTCAGGGAACTTTTCACCTGGCTGTAATCCAATTAACGTTATTTGGTGTATAAATTGCTTTAAAAAGTAAATTTTGGTCAGCAGCGGTGGCTCACGCCTATAATCTCAGCACTTCAGGAGGCCAAGGTAGGAGAATGACTTGAGGCCAGCAGTGTGAGACCAGCTTGGGCAACATAGCAAGACTCCATCTCTACCGTAAATTTAAAAAATTAGCCAGGTATGGTTGTGCACACTTAGTCCCAGCTACTTGGGAGGCTGTGGTGGGAGGATGACGTGAGCCCAGGAGTTTGAGACTGCAGTGAGCTAAGATTGAATTATGACTGTACTCCAGCCTGGGTGACAGAGTAAGATCCTGTTTCTAAAAACAAAAAACAAACAAGACATATTTTTTTCTTTTGATTTTATGACAGAAATTCTAAGCAGAGAATTAAAGCAGGATTCACCCCAGTGATCATTTTCAGAACTTCATTCTTTTGAAATGCAAGTTTTTATTCACTTTTTACTAAATTTTTTAAAAATGTAAACTCTGGGCTATTCTATTTTGAATAAGACACTCTTGGTATTTTTTTCTCTGTTCAGATTGTGTTAAATAAATACCAGTTTTCAAAATTATTTTTTAGGTGTCCAGAAATAACATTTTGCAGTCATATACCAGAACATGAAAGAGTCTTTACATGTGAAACCATAAAGTTTAAAAGCAAAACTAAGACTAAGCAACCATGTAAGAAATAGAAGTAGAATCCATTGTAAAAGAAATAGGCAATTGTTCCACCTCTCCTTGGTACAGTCATTTCACCCTGCTGATGGTCCCTCTGCTTGGGAGCCATTTTACTACATGGCCGCAAACTCGACCAATGGATTTTTTCAGTTAACAAAGATTATGTTGTGTTTATAAACCCGTGTTGTTTTCACCGAATTATGACATGTTAAGGAACAAAACCTTCATTTCTTATATTTTCTTTTTAACAAAATCTTTTGAAAACTTCTCACATGCTAAATTCTGCATTTGTGGGGTTTCCATTTCTCTAGTGATTCACTGTATTTTTCAAGAAAAAAATGACTATATGGTAACTTCTGAAACCATATTAATAATTTTTTTAGAATTTGTCAAATTCCTTTTAGGTATTTGGTTCTCAAGAGATATTTGCGCAAAGAATATATCACTGTAAACATAACAAAAGAAAATAAAGCATGCTCTATTAAGCCTGATTTTTGTTCCTTCCAGCTTTTATTTTAGGTTCAGGGGGTACATGTACAGGTTTGTTATGTGGGTAAATTGCATGTCACTGGGGTTCGGAGTACAAATGATGTCACCACCCAGGTAGTGAGCATAGTAACCAATAAGTAGATTTCGGTCCTCACTCTTCTCCCACCCTCCACCCTCAGTTAACTCCCAGTGTCTTTGTTCCCCTCTTTGTGTCCATGTGTTCTCAAGTTAACCTAAATTTCTTGATTAAGGCCACTATTAAAATAATGTGACTATAGTGTTTTGATTCCAAATATACATCATGCATCTCTGTCTTGGTTCTTATGAGTTTGGTATTTAGCGTGGTACTTAATAGAGCAGTAGGTGTTGACAAAATGAATGAATAACGGCCAGGCACAGTGACTCACGCCTGTAATCCCAGCACTTTGGGAGGCAGAGGCAGGCAGATCACCTGAGGTCAGGAGTTTGAGACCAGCCTGATCAACGTGGTGAAACCCCATCTCTACTAAAAATACAAAAATTAGCTGGGCGTGGTGGCAAGCACCTGTAATCCCAGCTACTCAGGAGGCTGAAGCAGGAAAATCACTTGAACCTGGGAGGTGGAGGTTGCAGTGAGCTGAGATCGTGCCATTGCACTCCAGCCTGGGCAACAGAGCAAGGCTCTATCTCAAAACAAACAAACAAACAAACAAAGAAAAATGAATAAAAATCCCTGTTTCCATATCTTCCTTCTGTCACCTTAAAATATCATTTTTACTCAATATTCTGTCTTTGATTTTATTGTAATTTTAAAATGCTTTTATAATCTTAACTACTCATATGATGTTAATAGTCATTTTATATGTTTACAAAATCCTTGTGTTACCTAACTTCTCTCTTGAATTCTACATCCCCCGTTTTCACACGGATGACTCATAAGATCTTTATCCCTCTCTGTCTGTGTGTCTCATATCTGTAAGTCTCACTGATGTTCTACGCTTTAGCTTCTTCATGGATCATCCAGCTACTCCTACTGACTTCTAGCAGAACATCTTCTCTCCGATTTGCTGAGCCTACCACCTGGCATTTTTGTTTTTAACCAATCAATTGCCAAACTTTGTAATTTTGCATTTAATATCTTTTCTTAATTATGTCTTTAAAAAAGTTATTTTTATATTATTGTTTTATTTGTACTTGTAGTTTTTTGGAGACAAGATCTCGCTGTCTTCAGGCCAGAGTGCAGTGTCACGATCACAACTGACTGTAGCCTCCAAGTCCTGGACTCAAGCGATCCTCCCACCTCAGCCTCCTGAGTAGCTGGGGGTACAGGCACACATCACCATAACCTGGCTAATTTTTAAAGTTTTTGTAGAGATGAGGTCTCACTATGTTGCCCAGGTTGGCCTCAAACTCCTGGCCTCAAGTGATCCTCCTGCCTTGGCCTCTCAAAGTGTGTCTTTTCTTCTTTTCTTTAAAAACAAAAAAATTGTTCCCTCACACTTACACCACTATAACAGCCTCCAAACTAGGCTTTCCACTTACTGCACCTTTTCTTTCCTGCCTACTATGTACAAGGCTACCATGCTGAACATTTTTATCCACTGTTTTTATTCCTGAAAACATTTTTGCTTAGAAATCCCAGTGATTCCCCATTTCAACTTATATAAAAGCCAAGTCAATTTATGTGGGTTAGAATTATAAATTATTGATTTATAAAACAATATTACTGCACATCTGTATCATAATTTAAAGTTGGCAAATTGCTATCTTCTGTTACAATCCAGGTGGGGAAAAACAGTAAAATGAACTAAAATCAGTATTAAAGGAGGACTTTGTCTGGGATGAACTGCTAAATTCCAGCAATCCAAGCTTTCTTTAAAATTGATACTACATGTATTCACTCCACTTCTGGAGCATGGTGTTCCATGACTATTCAGTTGAGTCCTTCCACCATCTGTATGTGGTATGCCATTTTCTGTTACTTACTATTTTCTTCAATTTTATGTAAATTTTTCATAAAGTACTAGTTTAAGGTTTCCTGTCCCGGCTGTCTGACAATAAATTGATCTTTTATATGACTTATCTTGCCTCATTGACTCTTTGTCAATTTCTAGACAAGTAACACTGTTTCATGCAGGACCAAGTAACTTATCCCAGATCAAGAAAGCTTAAGTTTCTTCAGAAGAATAGTATCTATCAATCCTCATAACTTAGGTTCATTTTTCTTGATGAGATGTTCAGAACTTTAGGCAGTATTCGGTATCCAGAACTTTGGATGTTGCTTGACTAGCTACCTATTCATTTATAAGAAAGAGAGTGGAAAGTTCATGATTCTTTTTGAATGGGGTAAAACTTCCTGGGCCAGACATTTCTTTAGCCTAGAATTCTAGAACTAAGAACAAAGAGATGGTGGTTTCTAATTTTTACAATGTCTGTAATATAGAAAAATGAAATGAATAAAATTCATCATGCTACAAAATTCTTTTTAATTTTTACCCAGTACATGTTGTTTATCTTATTACAGATGTTTTGAGGATAGAGTAGGATTTATTGAGCTGAGTTAATTGCTAATTCAACACAAATAAAATAATGTAAGATTTTTGCAGTATTTTAAGATCTTTTGATAGACTATTTAATTATATTGCAAAAGGTTGATTGCATTATAAAATTATATATTGTTCCTCTACAGAGTCAGTAGCAAACGCATGCTATTTTGAAGCTATGTTGTGTATCTGGAAGCTTGATAATTGCAGTTCATATTTTATTACCAAACTGATAATGTGAGATTTTTTAAAAATAGCCTTCTAAATCCCTATGTTTTGTCCTAGGTTTAAAATTCTATGAGAACCAGACCACACATTCTTTTGTTCTTAGGCTGTGTTGTTTTCAGAGATGCTGACCTGTTAGTGATTAACCAAGATTAGGGTCTTGGATGCTTGTGGTTATCAGAAAGCTTTCCCTGAGGATGTCTCCAGTTCAAGGAGAATTTCACATTTATGTCTAGGAGGGATGCCCTAAAATTGTATCGACTGTATATAAAGACTGACATTTGCTTTGTGAATGCTTGATGATGCTGCTGTAAAATGACTGAAGTAAAAAATTTGTAAAAAATTTGACACTGAGTGTGCATGGCCTGGAATTAGTTTTGAGATTCTAAACTGTGCTCATTTCACCCTAAATGGAGTAAGAGGTAAATGTAGCTTAGTATATTTACAGTAAAATAAGTCATATATCATCTTATTGTGTCCTCAGAATAACCATACAAAGAAGTAGAATGTGTATTCTTACAAGGTAAAATGTAAAGGTGTGAAAAATGAAAGAAATCCAACTGCTAGCCAGATTTATTCTTTTCTTTCTGCTTCCAAACTGCGTCTTTGTAATATTTTCCACTTTGCTATTTACTAGTCTGTTCCCCAGCTATACTGTAAATTCTGTGAAATATGTCTATTTATCTCATTTTTCCATTACCCATAGTTCTCAACAAGCTTTTATTAAATATAGCAATTAACAAGTGAAAAAAATCAGTGGCAGTGCTGGGGCTCAAACCCAGGAATGAATCTAAATATACTCCTTTGCTCTCTTTTACTATAACGACTCATCTAAACAATTCTAAACTTTATTTTGAAATTAAAAGATAAGCACCACAAAATAATGCATAAACTTTCAAGAGAACGAATTGATTACTGTATGTGTAAACACATTTTCTCATACTTTAAAAAATGCAGGAGCTGATAAGGACAAAATTAATAAGAAAGATGGAGACAATCTATATTGATTAATAGGAATATGTTCCTGTCTCCTCATATCACCCAATGTTTTATAGGCAGCTTAAATTTGGAATTTCTTGCATCCTCTATGAAATGTCTCTTGGAAGCCCTTGGAATTCACAGAAGATCAATTCTTCTGACTCACATGGGTTATGGGCCACATGTCCGTCTCATCTCTGTTCACTACCAGGTTAAATCTTTCTGTTCATTGCCTCTTGCTGAGTGTATCTCAGCCTAACTAATGTCTACATTAATATGTACCAAAGAACTGAATTGTCTAGTTGTTTATATTCCCATGAAAATAAGATGAGGTTTGTGGGTTAGCCTAACAGTGAATGGAAATTTATTAGGCTTAAAAGCCAGGAAAGAATAGAGACAAATTGTAACCTCCAGTCTCTCCCTCAGGTTTTCACAATAGACATCGGTAATTAATAATGCCACTCAGAATCCTTCTTGACACAGTGGTCTTGGCAACAATTGTTGAATGATCAGAGAGGGCAGGCCAGTTAGAACCTATTTGCCATCTTTATGTCGGTATCTGATGTAAGTTAAGGTAAACCGTAGCAAAGCTATTTGCCTTCTTTACTTGACTTTTACCAGAATTTTTAGAATGAATTGTGAGGGATACAAGTGGGAAAGAAGATGAGATAAAATGGTAATTTTCCTTCTTTTGTTAGGTAAACACCTTAGCCAGAAATTCATGTTTTTATTTGTAATATGATCTTACTCTCTACATACATCATTCTGGTTAGAATATTGACTTGGAAAAGAAAGTACACAATTTGCTTTGCATCTCTGGGAAACTCTTCTAGCTACGATGATGAGCATCATAAGTACTAATTTCACCAAGAGTGGTGGTTCCAACAGTGAGTATCCTAAGGTGGTCATCAGCCGCATGCAAGGATCACTCTTATGCTGAAAGTAGATTATTATTGCTAGAAAGGATAATGCTGAGAGTATATCTCAGCCTAACTAATGTCTATGTTAATATTTACCAGAAAACTTAATTATCTAGTTGTATATATTCCCATGAAAATAAGATGAGGTTTGAGGATGAACCTAACAGTGAATGAAAATTTATTAGGCTTGAGGAAAGGATGTGCAAACTGATTGCAGCTTCCCTGCAATCCTTTACGGGACACCAGAATTCAGTTTGTGAAAGTTCTATGAAGTCTAGAGTTTTGATAATGGTATTTCAATGGTATAATGTTCAATTACCTGCATGAAGGCAAGAGAATGAAAAATATTTGTTCATTCATAAATGTCTAACCATATTTAGTATGGCTCTAAAGTATGTTTTTTTTTTTAAAAAATTAACAGTGACTTTAAAGAGTATTAAAAAAAACAAACAAACACATATGGGCCAGGTGCAGTGGCTCACACCTGTAATCCCAGCACTTTGGGAGACCAAGGCAGGCAGATCACTTGAGGTCAGGAGTTCAAGACCAGCCTGGCCAAAATGGTGAAACCCCGTCTCTACCAAAAATACAAAAAAAAAAAAAACTTTAGCTGGGCATGGTGGCACATGCCTGTAATCTCAGCTGCTAGGAAAGCTGTGGCAGGAGAATTGCTTGAACCCTGAAGGTGGAGGCTACAGTGAGCTGAGATCGTGCCACTGCACTCCAGCCTGGATGATAAAGTGAGACTGTCTCAAAAAACAAAAACAAAACAAAACAAATCAAAAAAACACCCCATGCCCCCACATTTAGCAGTACATATATATTTTATCTTTTACTATTTGAGAATATGTGGTTCCAAATAATTTTTACATTCACTGGAATTTTACCTAATTATAGCTGCAAATCTTAGTCAATGTAATCCAAGAAAGTGAATTCACTATAGTAACTTATGTAATTACTTTTTCATGACCTAAATTGACATAGCTGATCTACCAACATCGTGTGCCACTTGAAAAGGTTCTGGGTTTATTTTTGGTTTTGTGTTGTTTTATGGTGTGTATTTGCACCAGTGCATGCCAATGCATATGTTCATACATGTGCATTCGTTGTAGAGATAGGGTTGCAAATAGGGTCCATCGTTTTCAATAAAAATGATATTGGTATTTCCTTCTGTATTGATTAATAAACTACTTGTGTATCCATAAGTCAACAACATAGAATAACCATACTCCAGGCTTCTCTAGAATTAAATTGGACCATCAGTTTCCTTTATTGTTTATCTTGGACTCCCAGAAATCAGCCTTTACTGATTTACATTTTGGAATTATATCCCCTACCTATATGGACAAATGACACAAGATATTGCCTATGAAATCTCTTATCCCATTTGCTTCAGTAGTGCTACAGGGCATATATCCAATTAGCAAACTCTGTGTCCCCTGTCTCCATTAGCAATTAATTTATTTTAAAGTATTTTTATATTGCATAAATAATACTTATTTCAAACAATAAAAGGAAACAAATTAGCCAAAAGAAAAATAAGCTAAACAGCACTAACCAATTCAAAATTCTGTTTGTCTTTTGCTATATCTCTCTGCCTCTATCTTCTTGCCTCTTTCCATCTCTTTTGTTTCTCTATAGGTCTCTGTTTCTTTTCAATTGTTTGTGTGTCACAGTCACTTCATTTTGTCCTAGGCCTTTTTTTTTCTTTTTTTTTTTTTTTTTTGGAGACAGGGTCTCACACTGTCACCAAGGCTGGAGTGCAGTGGCTCACTGCTCAAGCACCATCTCCAAGCTCAAGCTATTCTCTCATCTCAGCCTCCTGAGTAGCTAGGACTAGAGGCATGCACCACCATGCTCAGCTAATAATAATAATAATAATAGTTATTATTATTATTATTATTATTGTAGAGATGGAGTCTTATTATGTTGCTCAGGCTGGTCTTGAACTTCTGGGCTCAAGTGATCCTCCTGCCTTGGCTTCCCAAAGTTTTGGGATTACTGGCATGAGCCACTGCATCCAGCCAACATTTTTTATATGCAAAAAAAATTATTTTTTAGTTGATAGTTAAAGCTTTGGAATCATACTGACAGGGTTTTGATTCTTGGTTGTGTCTTGGGAAAAGTATTTAACCTCCCCAAGAATCTATTTTTGCACTGGTAGAACGTGATTCTAATAGGTGTTATATACAGTACTTGGCATTTGAGAAATGTGAACAGTTATTCTTAGGAACATATTTGTTTATATATCTTTACATTCCTGATTATTTACTTGTGATAAATTTCTGGGAAAAGAATTTCTTAAACCAGGTGCAGTGGCTCATGCCTGTAATCCCAGCACTTTGGGAGGTCAAGGATGGTGGATTCCCTGAGGTTAGGAGTTTGAGACCAGCATGGCCAACATGACAAAACCCTGTCTCTACCAAAAAATACAAAAATTAGCCGGGCATGGTGGTGCGCACTTATAATCCCATATATGCGGGAGGCTGAGACAGGAGAATCACTTGAGACCAAGAGGTGGTGATTGTAGTGAGCCCAGATTGCGCCACTGCACTCCACGCTGGGCAACAGAGCAAGACTCTGTCTCAAAAAAAAAAAAAAAAACAATTGCTTAGTTACATAGCATATATTTTTTGTTTCGTTTTGTTTTTCCTTTTACTTTAATTTATAGATAATAATTATACATATTTATAGGGTATACAGCAATATTTTGATACACATATATGATGTGTAGTGATCAAATCTGAGTAATTAGGATATTTATTACCTCAAACATTTGTCATTTATTTGTGTTGAGAACATTCAAAATCCTCTCTTCTAGCTTTCTGAACATATGGTAACTTATTGTTAACTATATTTACCCTGCATTGCTATAGAAAGGCAGAATTGATTCCTCCCATCTAGCTGTAATTTTATATTCATTAACCAACCTCTCCCTTCCTCTTACCTTTCCCAGTGTTTAATAACCATGATTCTACTCTCTACTTCAATGAGATCATGTTTCTTTAGCTCCCACATAAGAGGGAGAACAGGCATGCATTTTTTAACACTCATTGCCAAATTGCCTTCTGGATAGATAAGGCCTATTTACATAATACCATCAGTACTGGAGAATGTCCACATCTGGGCCAAACTGTGGGTTGCTATTGTATTAAATCTTTTCTAATAAGAAATGAATGTATTTATTATTTTTAGTTTGTATTTCTTTAATTAATAGGTCAAACTTCATATTCTTTAATGAATTGTATGTTCACATACTTTGCACAATTTTTCATTGAGTTATTTGTCTTTTTCTCATTGATGTATTAGAATCTTTATATACTGAGAATACTAGCCCATTGTTATATATGGTGTAAATATTTTACCCAGTTTGTTTGTTTGTAACTTAATTTAGGGGATCTTTTCAGTGCAGGAATGTTTTAATTATTATGTATACAAATCATTAGTCTCGTGATTTTTGCCTTTTTAGATCTAAATGTTAGGAAATATTTTTTCTTTTCTTAAGAAATGCATATTATTTTCCTCTTTTTGACTATTAGTTAAGTCTTCATTAACAAGTCTTCATTAAGTCTTCTATGGCATCAACCAGGACAAGATGCCATAGGTAATATAAAAGCTTGGCTAAACATTATTATTCTCAGTATATGTTACAAGATGGGCTACATGCATGCTTATTAAACATTAAATCCAGTGCTTGTGACATTGTATGGCTACTGTTTGAAAGGCTGAACATTCTATTAGTAACATCAACCATTACAGAAATTGCTTGATGAAAGCTTGTCAAAATATTACTTTGTGTTGAAATTGTCTGATCTTTTTCATTATTAGTTAGTTGTATTTGCCTTTTTAGTATCACAACAGAGCCTTTGCAACTTCTTTGAGCAAGCATCATTTGTTGCCTTCTAGATAGTCTAGATCTTACAATGTATGTGGTTAAGCTCAGCATTGTTATAATGATCTCATTTTTTGTATACTGATAATGTGAGAGAGGTCATTCTCTTCTCTCTGTCACTGTGACCTCATAATATCCTCACAGCCCTCACAACCCAGCCATTCTCTAATGTTATTTCCATCAACTTGCTTCATAGGAGTTCCATGTTATTCTTTGGATTAAGTTAGAACACCAGAAGATGTGTCAAAGTCAAGTCCTTTTGAAGAAATCATCAGAGAAGAATCTTATTTCTTTGGTGCAGATTCATTTAAGTACAGCTGTCTTAGTGCTTGTTGATGGCATTATCTTTTCAAGGCCATCATGTAGGGACGTCATCTTGTCATTTTTATCTTTCATGTTTTTGTTGGCTTGATGAACAGGATAGTAATCCAAGAGAAATTGTTTCGTCCTTCAGTTAAATCAAATGCTTATTTCACATGCTAGTGTAATTTGTTTAGTATCTCTCCATTTCCCCCAACTATTGAATAACTTCACTTTTAAAAAGGTAAACCACTTTCTTTTAACCTTTGTTCAAGACACATTTTTTTTTTAACTAGGTTAAATGTCTGATTTCTAGAGCAAGAAATAGAAAGACCGGATTGAGGTTGGGATGGGTGGGTAGAGGCTCATACATTGTAAAAGGAACAATGTGGTTTTTGTTGGTTGTTAATGAAATTTCTGATGTTAGATGCCTTATAATATATTTTGTCTAATTTTAGTTCATTTTAATTTAATACATGCGTATACCATCTATTACCATTTTTTTCAAATGGTCTAATTGCCAACTTTTCTCAACCATTTCGTCAATGCTATCACAATTGCCCTCTTGTCAACTACAAGATTAGAATCTATGTTACTATAAATGTCTCTCTTTTCCCTTTTCCCAGTGTCTTACCTTTTTCTAGGCAGCAAACATCCAAATTTACACTAAACTATAGCAACTATAAAGGTCCTTATTGCATGCATATTTCTGATTTTTTCTCTTTTTCATCCCATGATGTGTCTCCTTGCATCCTTTATTAAAAGAAGCAGGGTATAAATTGCCAAATTTTAAAAAAAGGTTATTGTGTCTATTATATATCCCCAAATTAATATCATATTTTCCTCTGCATTTACTTAATCGATCACAGCTTGGCTTATTTTTCCAATAGCAGTGAAAGAATTTACCGTGATACAGCCATATTTAATCAATACACACGCAGCCTACTCTTATATCAGGAATTTGAATAGCTGTCAAGCAGGGGTTTCCAGGCAGTAATTTGTCTCCCTGAAAACTTTACTAAGTGACACTAGACACAAGAGGCACGAGGTTGGGCACAAATGATATGACATACACAACATGTCTGTTCTAACTGGGCTCGCAGTCTAAAGTGGAAGCCAGACAAAAAGAATTGCAATATAGTGTGACAAGAGCTATGACAGAGGTATACAAAATTACCATGGGATGGAAATGGTAGTGGTGCCAGAGAACAGAGTTAGTAAATGTGCAGAAGTGAGAACATGGAGGTAAAAAGGGACTTGTGCCTAGTTGATTGAGGCTAGTTAACACATTGTTTGAGAGGACCACTCTCTAAAACTTTTGTAGCTCCACCACAAAAGATCTTCCATGCCCAGTGAGGGGCTTTATTCTGAGTGTGATGGTCAACCACCGGAGACTTTTAAGACGAAGTTGGGAGTGCTACTGTTAAACTCCAGGGCTTTTTGACTTGCCCATGGGCATGGAAGGTTTACACCCAGGTCTGTTCCATTCTACTCTCATGGTCCCCCACACCCCAACCTCTCTCCCTTGGTTGCAAACGAGGAGGAAAGTGCAGAGAGAAAAGTGTTTTAAGTTCCTGTAAATAACTGAGAAGAGCTTGAGTTAGAACACAGTCCTCCTGATTTACAAAATAGGCACCGTGCCTGTATCTCCTGCTCAGGACAGGCAGGGTAGGAGGAGCCCAGGAGAGAAGGAAGATTCAAGATGAGCTTGGGAGTAGAACACTGAAGTGCTCAATGAAGGGAGTCTTAGTGCGTAGCAAGAGGCTCCACCACGTACGGCAGCCCTGAGCCAGCAGGCGATGGTGGACCAGGGATGTCCCTAGTGGTCCTCAGAGGTCAGGTCCTTTTAGATTCTGAGTGCAGATACCTTCATTCATGAGGTTTATTGTCATTGTTAAGGCACATAGTTTGTCTATAGAACGTTGTTCGTTCATTTCCAGCAAATATATTGAGCTCTTAATATGTGCCAGGAACTGTCTTAAGTCCTGAGGATACCAAGGAAGGAACACAGTCTCGTCATTCATGGGGCTCTGATAGAAGAAACGGGCATGAAAACAAGTAAATGATGGCACAATATGGCGAGTGGAGAAACAGGCATGAAAAATGCTTTCTGGGAGCATAGAGGACAGAGAATGTTACTGAGCACTGGAAGGGACTCAAGTGAGAAAACGTTCAATTGTAGCTCTGAAAGGTACATGAAAAATTACCAAGGAGGATAGGGAAGATACTTCAAAATAAAGAAACATGCGCAAATGCACAAGTGATTTATAAACAATAAAAAAAGACAATGAGATTTTTACTGTGTCTTGATATCAAGCATAAGAACAGGTATTTACCTCTCAGCCATGATTGGGTTTTTGGGCAAATGTTATCATAAAAGAGTTTTTTTGTTTGTTTTGTTTTGTTTTGTTTTGTTTTGTTTTTGAGACAATGTCTTACTTTGTCACCCAGGCTGGAGTACAGTAGCACAATCTCAGCTCACTGCAGCCTCGACCTCCCAGGCTTTAGCAATCCTCCCGCCTCAGCCTCCCAAGTAGCTGGGCTACAGGTCTGTGCCACCACAGCTGGCTAATTTTTGTATTTTTTGTAGAGATGGAGTTTTGCTATGTTGCCTAGGCTGGTCTCGAATCCAGGGCTCAAGCGATTCACTTGCCTTGGCCCCCCAAAGTGCTGGGATTAGAAGTGTGAGCCACTGTTCCCGGTCATAAGAGAGTTTTATTATTTTTATGACTCCTGAGCTTGAAAACAGAGTCTAGTGAGAGGTCTGTGGCACCTTCATTGGTTGTTCCCTGTTAAACAACTGTTTTCCCCAGTCTTGAGGCATTCAGGCTTATATGTGAAATACATCTGGGAATGTATTTTGAAAATGAATAGAAAAATCAGTTTTCAGTGATACAATACTGGTATGTGGATTAAATATTTTCCAAAAAATAAAATCATTTCAAAAATGACTTCAAGAAAGATTTTCTTTACATATATATTTACATTTTGAAAATAAAATGTCCAATTTTGGTGAAAAATGTAAAACTCACTGCTCAAACCTTAAACCTTAAAAATCATTATCCTTTTTGTTCATTTGATTTTATGCATCTATAGATGTTATTCCTATATATTTCAGCCAAATTATATATTAGAGAGAAATGTTAAACTAGGTAACACATGATTTTATAAAGTAAAGGTGATAAAAAAATCTATTCCCCCATTTGCTATTTTACTTAATTTGCTCTTGGTCTTAATCATTACTCATTTTGGTTACCATTTACCTGGGTAGTTTATTAAGTGTAATTTCTCCCAAGTGGGATAGGCTGACTCTCAGCTTTTCACTCTCTTGGCATCAATAGCATAGTGATCTATGTTGTCATGCTAGTGAGGGCTTGGTGATGAACCATTAAATAAAATGATCTGCCCCCAGGCCAGGGAGTTGGTTGATTGCCAAACAGTAATCCAGTACAATTAACTATCAAAGATTTGAGCACTCCATTATTCTAGGAGATGGAACTGCAGCCATCTGGAAGAGCAGAAATGGTGATTGATCATCTGGCTAAGTTTTGGTTTGGAAATACGTTTAAATGGTTAGATTTATATTATAACTTTAGATATTTTAACCTTTAGTCATTTGAGTTTTAATTTTTTGAATTTTATTCAATTTCAAGATGGAAATAAAAAATAACTTGTTTAATATTTACCAAGAGTAGAAATGTTTAATTTATGATTTATACATCATATCCTTGGTGGAAATGAAGTGGGATGTAAATAAATAAAATAAATACACTCCATGAGAGGGTTTGAAAATATCATACAGTATTGACAGATAAATGATCTAAGTGATCAACTCTTTATTTTTTAAGATATGTTGCTTTAAGCTTATGTTGTTATTTTTAGTTACAGAAACCATAGATATGGTCATTCGGTGCCTTTAAAATATTATTTTGGCAATTCAAGCAATCACCCAGTCCACTAATAAGAATCTAAAGATCCCATAATTTTTTTAGGCTGTGTTCAAGAATACGCATTAAGTTCATTAGGTAAGAAAAAATTACTTTCTCACAGTGATTATTTTTTATTATTTCTCCTAAGACCTTTTTTGTTTTCTTTTGATTTCTAAGGATGTACCTACCATTCCACACAATAAATAGGTACACATACTTGGAGGTCAGTATCTTGGCATCCCACCATCTCACTCCATGAAACAGTATGGCACATGGTTTGCGGCCTTTGAGCAGACACAAATTGCTTTATTCATTCCTTTATTAATATGTCTTTATTATTGAGCATCTACAATATACTAAGGACAGGTTTGGCACTGAAGATACAGGGTCGAACAGACAGACTTACTTGCTTTCATGGAGGTACAGTTTGAGAATAGAGACAAATACTTAAAATCACAAAATCACATACAGTATCTGATTAAAATTATGATACGTCCTGTGAAAGAGGCATGCATTATGGAGCTGTGAAGCTGTGTAACAGAAGACTTTAATCCCCTACTCTGAGGAGCTAGGGAAAGCTTTTCTGAATCACAAGAAGTGTGGGGAGTTAAAAGTTAGTCTGAGGCCAGGTGGGGTGGCTCACACCTCTAATCCCAGTACTATGGGAGGTCAGGGCCAGAGGATCACATGAGTCCAGGAGTTCCAGACCAGCCTGGGCAACATAAGGAGATCTCATCTCTACAAAAAATACAAAAATTAGCTGGGCATAGTGGCACATGCCTTTGTCCCAGCTACTGGAAGCTGAAGTGGGAGAGTCTGCTTGAGCCAAGGTGGTTGAGGCTGCAGTGAGCTGTGATCAGGCCGCTGCACTCCAGCCTGGGCAACAGGGCAAGACCCTGCCTCAAAAAAAAAAAAAAAAAAAAAAAGAGAGAGAGAGAAAAAAGTTAGCCTGGCTCTCTATTGAGAGCCAGTTAGTTACTAAAGACATCTCTTAAGTGGGGTTCAGGTCCACCAGACAACTATAATGTGTGAGAGTCCATCACAAGGGAAAAGTGTCCTGTATCCCAATTTCAGTTAACCCATTCTGCATTCAAATTAAGTGATTAAACTTGTTTATATTCATTAGACCTATAACCAAATGCTGTTTTATACATAAAGTATTTTTTAACACAGTTTTGATATATGCTAAAATTTTCAGGAATGCAACTATCAGGTACATTAAGAGAAGATGCTGCTTTTGTTTGGTAGTTTAGTACGAGTTAATTACCACTTTGAAAAATTATATCACCAATAGGTAGCCTCCTCATGAAATGTGAGTTGCCCATGCAATAGACTTGAAACTGTGTTTATTTATCCTTGTAAATTCATGGCAATGCTACATGTGGGTGCAAGCTTATGGCTCCTTCATTACATGTAGTGGTCATGCCTCAGCTTTTCCAAAGTGAAATAAATGTATATATTATATTTTACATTTCTTTTCTTTTACTTCTACTTTATTACAGTTAGGTTATTATATTGATTTATATACATTCTATGTGTAAATAGATAATGTTATATATTATTTTACTTCAGTATAGTAAGGGAGGCATGTAAAAAGAGATCCTTGGACCTCATAGAGATGAAAACCATTTGTTAAACAATACATGTGTTTTAAAATAGAAGGAAAAGTGTTTAATATTCAAGCTGAAAAATTATTTGATTTTCTAATCTTGGAATGTTTTACAGAGAAGACCTCTTGATTTTCAACATAAATGAGGTTTAGAGGCAAACGTCTCCACTTTGACTGCTTTCTGGCCCGATGTTTACTGCAATCTCTTTGCCTCTGTACATAGAGAAATGCAGAAGGAAGCATGTTACAATAGGATCACTTGAGAATACTTGCATTGGGTTGTCTTGTTTGGGCTGCTTTGTACTACTATCACTGGGTTGAATACTCTAAAAATTGAAAGGTCATTTGGAGAAAAATTACTAACAAATAAAATCAAGATTTTTAGAATGCTTTCTTGGAGTGGGTCTACTCCTCTGGAGGACAGCCAGTAGTTCAATGAAAACAGATTGAGTTGCTTTAAAAGAGAGTGTTTTGTTTTAATAGATACCATCATGAATGAGTAAGACACCATCCCCACTAGTGCTACAAAGAAAGTATGACTAGTTTCTGGTCGAGAACACCCAATTATATTCTAAGGATTTATAGATATAGCCTCTTGGAGATTATAGGAAGTATGAAGTCAGGAGAAAAGAAAAAGGTATAGAGTACAATAATTATTTCTCTATTAGGCATAAGAACTTCTAGCAACAACACAAATAGTGAAGAATACATGTAATAGTACAGGAAGTCAGATTTATAAAAAGAAGTTAATATCTCCCTGACATTCATATTGACTTTTAGTGAAAATCAAATGAGATAGTATGTGAACAATATTTTGTAAGTTCTAAGTTTAAAGTGATTGTTTTCTGCAATCTTTAAAAATGTGTAATACTAGAATTAGGATATGCTAGTATGAATTCATCATGTGAAATCCAGGAAATCTGAAATATGCCATAAAAGCAAATGTATATGTTTTCCTAAAGTGTGCTACCCAAAATTTTTTAAAATTACCAATTATTACACTACTTGTCACAGTTCAAATAAATGTACACAGAGCTAATTTATGTTTGCAACTCCTGAGTTCATCTTTGTGTTATCTTTTCCTAGAGGAAAGATACAGTCAATCTTATAGATGCCAATCTGTAGTCATCTTTTATACTATGTCTAAAACATATTGTAATCATTGTATTGACTCTCTCAATAGGTAACAGTTTTAGGCTTTCCACTTCTCCAATAGAATTAAAGCAATTGCCATTTGCCAAATAAGGTCTTGATAATAATGAACATAAAGGGGAAGATACTTGAGAAGCAAAGAGATATTATTCTTTCTCTAGAAATACCAACACACTAAGATCTGTCCTTGACACTTTACTGCTTTGAGGTGCTGGATGGAAGAGTTTCTCAGGATTCCCCTTTCAATATCTTTGTCATCTTTATTAAATCTCATTCTTCTCATTTTTATCCCCTCAGGACATCCAGATGTTGAGGAAGAGATACCATTGTCATTGTTTTCTCTTTCTTCTATGCCACCGTCCCATAACAGGGCCTCAGCTTTGCTACTTTTAATATAGCCATCCAGTTGCCACTCCACTCTATTCTCATCCTGCTGTACTTGGGCTGCTCCCATCTGATAGCTCCAGGTTTCCAAAGCCTGAGACTCTTCAGTGATAAGGACCTTAGATGAAAAAGCAGGATGTGTTTAGAATCATTAGCAGTGGAAGGATAAGATTAAGAAAGTAATTACAGTGGCTCACGCCTGTAATCGCACTTGAGGCTGCAGTGAGCCATGATGGCCCCACTGCACTCCAGCCTGGGTGACAGAGTGAGACCCTGTCTCCAAAACAAACAAACAAACAAACAGAAAAACAAGTGATGTATTATTATATATGATAATGGTTGTAAATAAGCCTTTTTCTAGGGAAAATCATAAATATTATAGTTGATTGTTGAGGGAAAAAGTAAAAAGAAAAAATTTGCGATGGGCATAACAAATACTAACTAGAAAAACATATAAACTGCTTAAAATGTATGTCCAATTATAGCTGATACTAGTAATAATAATGCATGTTGTAGATTCTCTAGTTTAAAAGTTACCATAAGTGCAATCCACCATTTAAAGATATACATCATTGGATGTGGATCACATTAATTCTGATGTTTTTATTACAGCAGCTAAACTTTATATTCATATCTTCATAATCTTTATCATTTATTTTTCTTATCACATGATTTGGTCTCAACAACATCAACAAAATGGAGGGAATATTGGAGCATTTAGTCTGCAACAGAGGTCCTCTCTTAGCATTGGTCGTCTCCTATATAAAAAGAATTTGGGATTACATATCTTCAAAAGACTATACAAAGAACTATGAAAATAATACAGACTTGATTTAAATACTGTAAGCAATTTCTCAAAGGAAATTGCCAATACAATTGAGATTAATTTGTCTGGAGAGATGACTAATTGAGATTACTTTGTCTGGAGAGGTGAATAATAAACCATAAAAATTATACCTTAATGTACTACTTAAGTTACTTGGTAACTTTTTTCAAGAATCTGAGAGATTTGTTTGTTTGTGTTTATTTATGCTAGTCAGTTCTCTAGTTTCACGGACCAGCTGGGTTTACAGAGAAATTATAGAGAGATCATTTTCACCTTGAGATCTCAACTGTAACTGGATGATTAAACATTGGTACATGCTTACCAAGGAAAGCCATGAAATCTCCATCCTTGTGGGTTATTTAAAACAATGGTCTTGACAGATTTAAGCAAAACATTGATCTAATTAGAATCTTGAGTATAAAAGAGATGTTATTTTCAGATTTATTTTATTGCTCATTTCTATTCAAATATGGAGACAAGGATCACTTCAAAAGGACCAGTACTCTAAGTGTCCAATTCCACACATTTTCACTCCAACTGGTTTTCTGTAAATTTGCTCCGACCTCTGACCATTAGTTTCATGTTGCCATTCTTTGTTTAACTTCATATTACTATTGTGTAACTTTTGGGGTTATATTATTAAAGCAAAAGTCATTTCTTCCATGCTGTAGGTTAAGCAGTGCCTCCCTATTGTTCCAACTTTCTGGGATTCTTCACAATAGGTTCCAGACCTAGGTTAATTAACAACTCTGTTAACACCTCCTTGAGCTCAAGTGGTTCAAATACAACCTGCTGAGACATTATTTCTTAAACGGTGAGGACTAATGACCCAACTTTCAGGCACCATCTCAGAGGCCAGTTTTCAATCTCGTAAAAATTTTAAGTCAAGGAAGCTCAACATAGAAAGTCATGAGCTGTCATAAAATACCATTCCGGATATAGTTGTTTGGAACTGCCTGGGCACTTGGTAACCTAAAATACAAGTTAATAGTAATTCCACCTCATTTAGTTGTGTTTAAGGTGCTTGAGAATTATGCTTAATAGACCATAAAAATCATACCTTAAGACACTACTTAAATGCAATAATAAATCCTTGTTCAAAGTTCTACCAGAAAGCACAATTTTAAAAAATCATTGTAAATGTTAACTATGCCTCATATTTTTCTTTATGAAAAGTATGAAGACTATTGATTATATAAAATTTTAGATATGCTGAAATTCTTAGAATGAATTAATTACAGAGGCTATAGCTTGGTTTATGCCTGTTTTTTCTGGTAAATATTAAATGTAGCTTTACTCAAATATTAGTATGTTATACATGTAGGTTAATATATATTAAATGAAATAAATTTATTTCCCCAGTAAATGGCCCTAGAATATAATCCCAGCAGAAATCACTTCTAAGTGGTATGGAACCAAAACTGGGTGGCAGTTTGAAATATAACAATGATGTCACTGTTCCTATATTATGACTCCATTTTCATTAGGTTAAAGGAATTAAAATGTCAGAAAATAAACTGTCACAAAAAGGAGAACAGAACAGATTATTCCCTGTCTATTGCATTGCCAGGCACAGTATCGTTAGGTATGGCACACTTGTTAATATTATTTTATTTAACCTTCAAAACAACCCCATGAGGCAGTTACTACAAGTCTTAATAAAAAGAAAAGATGATGAAATTGAGGCCCAGCAGTTAGATGTTTCATTCAAGACCATACTGCCATTAATTAAGGAAGCAGCATCCAAAACTTAGTCTATCCCACTTCAAAAATCCATGCTTTCATCTTCATCACAGGAGATGTATGATATGACCATACTTAAAGACAGAGCTAACAGAAACCAGGAAAACCTTTCTAATGTATCTAGTATCCCTCAGTGATAGAAGGAATGTCTACAACATAAGGAGTGTTAAGTATTATACATAAATAGGGGAACTTTGAAAAATGATTATACCTAATAATAGTACCACCACATTTTTAAGAAATCTTGTTGAACAAGTGCTTGAAAAAAAAGATAAAAAATTGATCATTTAGGCCAACTGATGTCAAAAATTTTATATAGGTAATTGGGCTTTCTGTTGCAAAATATTCTTTAATGTCTTAATGTCTCTCTCTATCAAATAGTGTTTTCTTCCATTTTAATATGATTTGTTGGTGGGAGGTTGCTGAGAGCCTAATCAAACCAACACATTTGTGTGGCCATTAAGAATTATTCAAAAGTAACTGCAATTTTGATATTTAAAACGATCTGTTCCATGACACAAAAGCATGGTTTTAATTTTTATCTCACGTGTAACTTAAATATATGAATATGATTTCTTTAAAAAAATATCCAATTTCAGTTATTGCCTGAAAAGCAAAAACACTATTATTTCTGTGGGCTTGGGCTGCATGGGCTGTGGGTAGTATTGAATGCCTATATTATTGGTTAATAACAAATATCTCATGAGATTTGTAGACCTTACAAGCATCTGTAGGTTTCAAATAATAATAGAAAATTTAATTTATTTTTCCTTTTTACATAGAGTGGAGGCTAGCAGGTAAAATAATACACAGGAGAATATTTTGAGAGCAATTAATTTAAATATTGATTTATATAATATTATAATTTTTAAAAGTACTTTTAGAATGTACAAATGGTATTTTTATTACTTTTCAATTACTATTTAAATAATTTATCATCTCAAGAAAATTGAACCTGTACTTTTTCAAGAGACAGTCTGCAACATTCTATTGGCCAGCACAGTTTTTGGCCAATGTCAGCTGTTTAATTAATGTAGTTTTTTTCCCTAACACTCAGTTACTCAATCAAAACCTGGGGAAACACAGCCTCTTAAGAGAATCAGAATTTGTTTGTTTCTTTGTCTGTCTCATAAAGGGGTGTGTGTGTGTGTGTGTGTGTGTGTATGTGTGCATGTGTGTATGTGAGACAATGTGACACTGCATGACATGAACATACAAATTAGAATGTCCTAAGCTTGCATTCCAGCTTTATTACTAGATAAGTGGCAGAAATGTGTTAATTTTACAGAGGCTCAGTTTTCTTAACAGTAAAATAGAGATTGAGATAGGTGATATAAAAGTGCTTTAAACCACCTTGCATTTATTCAATGAAATTTGGTTTCACTCTTTCCATTTTCTTGCTTCTTGTGTTAATGATGTGTAAACATTGCTGGGCTGGGACAGATTATTTAGGTGAGCTCTTTTGTTTTGCTCAGTTTTGCTCTAATAAATCGGAGACACAGCTTGGGAACTCCTGGTAGGTCTTTTTCTCCCACCTCTTCTGTGTTCTTGTTATCCCAGCACTTGTTAAAATTGCTGTATGTGGGTATTGAAGTCATCTTAGATACCTACCACACATATATTGAAGATAGGAAGGGAACCAAAAGTTATTAGATACCTGCACGTAGCAGTTTATATTATACTGCTTCACTTAATCTGATAAATGAGAACACATGGACACAGGAAGGGGAACATCACACTTCGGGGACTGTTGTGGGGTGGGGGGAGGGGGGAGGGATAGCATTGGGAGATATACCTAATGCTAGATGACGAGTTGGTGGGTGCAGCGCACCAGCATGGCACATGTATACATATGTAACTTACCTGCACGTTGCGCACATGTACCATAGAGCCTAAAGTATAATAATAATAATAATAATAAAAGGAAAAAAATTAAAAAAATATATATATATGACAGGTTGTATTAACCACATTTTTAAAAAGAAATTAAGCCTTCAAAGAATTAAGTAACTTCCAAAAGTCAAGCATCTGGTGAAGGGTAGAGGAAAAGTTAAACTTTGGGCTTTCAACAAAACTTTGTTCCTCCTAAATATAGTATGTTGCCTGTCATTAAAGGAGAACTGCTTTTCTAAATGTAAGCACATGGGTGGTTATTGAACGTGTTCTCTGAATATGGGATTTCTATAAAGATGGGTTTGACATTGGTCCTGTATTGGACCCATTATTGGAATAAATAATGCATGTGTATAAATAACTGTAACACAAAAATAGAATATGTTAATCAGCATAAAGGGATTCAGATAAGATATTTTTTGTTTGTTTTAAAGGTGGACAAGGATACCTCTGGTTGTAACAATTGAGGAGTCTTTTTGTTGAGGTGACATTTGGATCGGGCTTTAAAATGGGTAAAATTGGGGTATGTACACATAAAACATTGACAAGGGTAGAAAGAGGGAAGATTGTGAACAAAGGCATGTAAATAATGGAGTAAGTTGTAGACATTTAAAAAATGGTGAGTGATTCAGTTTTTCTGGCACATAGAGAGCAAGCAATGAAATGATCAAGAAAGGAATGTGAAATTTTAAATAACCTGTAAAGGGTTTGGGAAATTCTTGGTAGGCATTGGGTTACCACTGATGGATTTTAATTGCAGGACTGGCATAATATGATTAGGAATGCCATTAATGGTAATAAATGTAATAATGCAGGTCATGATGCCAAATGCTTACTTTGTGATTATACTCAAGCTGGCCATTGAGGAGATGGAGATAGTAGTTCCAGGAAGAAGTAAATAGGAGGTAGTGGAAATAGGGGGAAAGAGAAAGATGAGGGCAACATTAGAATAAGCAAACACTTAACAATTAATTAGATGCCTGGAGCAGGGAAGAGAAATAAATCTGACACTCATGTGTCTGTCTTGTATCATCAACAGTAATGTGAAGGCACAGAGGAGCAGATGCAGGACTAAAAGGAAGGATGATTAACTCGTATAGACTTGGAGGTTAGAAGAAAAGAAGGAGGCCCCAGAAGGAGATAATTTTGGGTTGTTAGACATGCAGTATAGGTTTGGAGAGAAAGGTCATTGTTAGGAATCTTAATTTATGAGTGATCTGCATCCAGGATATTAACTAAACAAAGAGAGAAAATGAAATAATAGAGGGGGGCTTGATATCAAAAGATGAGGAGAGCACAGGTGAAACCCCTATTTTATGTATCAAGATAAGAAAAAGAGATGGCAAACAAAACAGAAGCAACTAGAAAGATAAGAAAGTTGAGCTGCGTGTGGTGGTGCATGCTTGTAGTCCCAGCTACTTGGGAGGCTGAGGCAGGAGGATTGCTTGAGCCCAGGAGTTCAAGACTGCAGTGAGCTATGATTGTGCCGCTGCACTCCAGCCTGGGAAACAGAGTCAGACCCTGTCTCAATAAAATAAATAAAATAAAATAAAATGAATAGAATAGAATAGAATAGAATAGAATAAAAAAATAAAATAGTAAGGGCTTTTTACTGAAGCTAAAAGAAGAACAAATTTCAAGAAAGTAGGAGTCAGCAATGTCAAATATTTCAGGGGGACTCTGACAAATGGATGACATGAATGATCTTTCCATATGTGAGAAACGAGTCTATTTTCAGGTTTGTGACATCATCTCAGTGTGTTTTGTATATTTTTTTCTATTACTTTAGAATTTGATAAGTTTTGAATTTTTTTCTCTTTCTTTCTTTTCTTTTCTTTCTTTCTTTCTTTCTTTTTTTTTTAAAGACAGGGTCTTGCTCTGTTGCCCAGGCTGGAGTGCAGTGCCCTGATCACCATTCACTATGGCCTTGACCTCCCAGGCTCAAGCGATCCTCCTACTTCAGCCTCACCAGTAGCTAGGACTACAGGCAATGAGTCTCCATGCCTGGCTAATTTTTGTATTTTTTGTAGATACAGGGGCTTGCCATATTAGCCCAGGCTGGTCTTGAACTCCTGGGCTCAAGCCATCTGCCTGCCTCAGCCTCGCAAAGTGCTAGGATCATAGGTGTGAGCCATGTCATGCAGCCTAGAATTTGATAAGTTTTCTATTGGGACAATTTCACTTGGCTCTGTTTGTGGAGTCAAAGGGTCATTTGATCTCATTCACTTTGCAAATTTTGATGTATATCAGTGTCTACTGAAGATAAGTGCATAGAGCAAAGATCTTAAAAATTAGTATTTAAATAAAAAAACTTTGAATATTTTACACACATTACATTTTTTCCTGCCATATTATTTGGTATTCTATGACTACCACTATTTGTTCAAAGTACTTCTTAGCAGGATACTCATTTGTGGAATGAAAATTAGGGTCAGAAACTGTGGGAACTGCTGCCTCCTGCTACTGTCTCAGCTCTGTGAGTTGGTGCCTGGCTTCCCCAAAACTGAGTCTGGAGAGACAAAATAAAGACCAGGATTCCACCAGGCAAATGGGAATTTCTAGCTTTTTGTAACTCTTTTGAAAGTTTTCTGGACCTGAGGTGACACAGGTTCTCTTAAAAATATCATTGTTATAACACAAATAAATCTTGCTATAAGTAATAACAACTTCTATCTAGACATCCCACAGGCATCTCAAATTTAGTATGTCTAAAGTATATAGCACATCCTTTTCCCACAACCTGTCCTTTATATTGCATCTCCCACCTCTGTCAATGGTAGCATCCTTCATTTGCTTGCTCAAGCTAGAAATCAGAGTTATTTTTAATCTTCTTTCTATTGCTCTCCACTATATTCAATTAGGCAAGAAATTCTGTCAAATACGATGTCCTGATTAACTCTTCATGCTGTTGAGTACTTCTGATCTATTGCCTGCCAGTAGTTGTACCTCTTCACTATTATTCTTCCTAACCACATTTATTGAGCATATAGCTATATGCTGCACATTATTTAGGAATTGGAGGTAAAATAATGAACAATAAAGAATCAGTCTATGCTCTCAGGAAGCCTCCAGTCTAGGAGAGAATGCAGTCAACTATCAATTAATTGTGCTAATATTTGATTATTGATGGGATAAGCATTCCAAAGAAAACATACAAAGTACAACAAGGAAAAAATGTCATATTTCTTAAGAAAAAGGAAAGACTCCTAAGTGGAAAAGCTTTTGAGGAGAAATAGGAGTAAGACAGGTGAAGAGGGGAAGGTAAATTGTCAAGGCTGAGGGAATTCTGGAAGCTGTATACTCAGAATGAACCTTACACTTGGAAGATCTAAAATCAGGATAGTTGGAGTTAAGACAGCAAGTGAGGAAGATGAATGAACTAAAGTTAGAATTGGGTTGAAGCCATCATCATGCAGGGCCCTTAGGTATAAGGATTCCATTCTTAAACTTCAAAATGGAAATATTTTGAAAGTGAAGGGTTGATGGTTGTTAAACTGGAAGTGTGCTGGAAAAGTCTAGCTGTATGGTCATTCTATTTAGAGTCATGTTAAGAATTTTAGGGTTTGTTCTAAGAGAAAAGGAGTGCTATTGAAGAGTATTAAGTAGAGATGTGCCTTTATCAGGTTGGCATACTCAAATAGCATCTTCCTCCACCACATCTGCCATCCCTTTCTAATTTTACCTGCTTCATTTCTCTTCACAGCCCTTATACTACCTGAAATTATGTACTTATTTATTTGAGTGTTATATTTCTTCCCTTCATGGATTTAGGCTGTGAAGGCAGAGACTTCGTTATATTCACTGCTGCAATTCCAGCACCTAGAACAGTGCACAACACATAGCAGATGCTCTCTGATTTGTTAAATTCATGAATCAGCTTTCTTCTCTTTTTTTCTGTTTTTGTTTTTTTGTTTTGTTTTGTTTTGAAGAGATAAGATCTTACTCTGTTCCCCAGGCTGGAGTGCAGTGGCATAATCATAGCTTACTGCAGCCTCCAACTCCTGGGCTCAAGCCATTCTCCTGTCTCAGTCTCCCGAGTAGTTAGGATTACAGGCACCTGCCACCATGCCTGGCTAATTTATTTAAATTTTTTGAAGAGATGGGGTCTCACTTTCTTGTCCAGGCTGGACTCAAACTCCTGGTTTCAAGGTCCCAAAGTACTGGGATTCAGGTGTGAGCCACTGTACCCAAACAGATTGCTTTTCTTTTCTTTTTTTTTTTTAAATTATTATTATACTTCAAGTTTTAGGGTACATGTGCACAATGTGCAGGTTAGTTACATATGTATACATGTGCCATGCTGGTGTGCTGCACCCATTAACTCCCCATTTAGCATTAGGTATATCTCCTAATGCTATCCCTCCCCCCTCCCCCCACCCCACAACAGTCCCCAGAGTGTGATGTTCCCCTTCCTGCGTCCATGTGTTCTCATTGTTCAATTCCCATCTATGAGTGAGAACGTGCGGTGTTTGGTTTTTTGTCTTTGCGATAGTTTACTGGGAATGATGATTTCCAATTTCATCCATGTCCCTACAAAGGACATGAACTCATCATTTTTTATGGCTGCATAGTATTCCATGGTGTATATGTGCCACATTTTCTTAATCCAGTCTATCATTGTTGGACATTTGGGTTGGTTCCAAGTCTTTGCTATTGTGAATAGTGCCGCAATAAACATACGTGTGCATGTGTCTTTATAGCAGCATGATTTATAGTCCTTTGGGTATATACCCAGTAATGGGATGGTTGGGTCAAATGGTATTTCTAGTTCTAGATCCCTGAGGAATCGCCACACTGACTTCCACAAGGGTTGAACTAGTTTACAGTCCCACCAACAGTGTAAAAGCGTTTCTATTTCTCCACATCCTCTCCAGCACCTGTTGTTTCCTGACTTTTTAATGATTGCCATTCTAACTGGTGTGAGATGGTATCTCATTGTGGTTTTGATTTGCATCTCTCTGATGGCCAGTGATGGTGAGCATTTTTTCATGTGTCTTTTGGCTGCATAAATGTCTTCTTTTGAGAAGTGTCTGTTCATATCCTTCGCCCACTTTTTGATGGGGTTGTTTGTTTTTTTCTTGTAAATTTTGGAGTTCATTGTAGATTCTGGATATTAGCCCTTTGTCAGATGAGTAGGTGGCAAAAATTTTCTCCCATTTTGTAGGTTGCCTGTTCACTCTGATGGTAGTTGCTTTTGCTGTGCAGAAGCTCTTTAGTTTAATTAGATCCCATTTGTCAATTTTGGCTTTTGTTGCCATTGCTTTTGGTGTTTTAGACATGAAGTCCTTGCCCATGCCTGTGTCCTGAATGGTAATGCCTAGGTTTTCTTCTAGGGTTTTTATGGTTTTAGATCTAATGTTTAAGTCTTTAATCCATCTTGAATTAATTTTTGTATAAGGTATAAGGAAGGGATCCAGTTTCAGCTTTCTACATATGGCTAGCCAGTTTTCCCAGCACCATTTATTAAATAGGGAATCCTTTCCCCACTGTGGTTATTTTCCGAATTGATTAGAATGAGTGAGAGCTTGTGGCAAGAGATGGTGGTAAAATGTAGAGATGTTGATAGACTGGGAAATAATGAGAAGGCATATTTAGGACTTTGCGATAATTTAGATGTAGATAATGAGGAAGAAAGCATCAAAGATGACTTCCAAATTTCTGGAATGAGCCTCTGGGTGAATCTGAGGTGCCACTACCTGAAAGACTTGAGGAAGGAATATGGTATAATGGTTAGAAGCATAGGGGTTCATCTGACTTCATCTTTCACTGACACTGTGACCTTGGGCAAGCTTCTAATTTCTGTGTGTCTCAGTTTCCTTATCCCTAAAATGGAAGGTAAGATTAGTATCTCCTTTGTCAGCCATATTGTGGAGATTTAATAAAAGAACGTTACGTAAGGCATTTAGAGCAGTGCCTAGTACGTAAAAAGTACTCAGTAAAAGTTAATTACTGTGGGAAAGCGTGGAGGATGAGTAAAAAGGGAGGGAAATCAGTTCTGATTTTTATTTGTTGAACTTTGGTTGCCGTGAGAGATTTCTCAGTGGATATGCTAAGATAGCTTTTATAGTAGATGAACTCAGATCTCAGAAGGGAAACCTGGGTAAGTAATAGAAATTTGAGAGTTATCTGTTTATGAATACTTGACCCCTTTAACAGTAGTTAGAACTAAATTCTTGTGGACACAAACATAATTAATAGTGGGTAAGGAAGACTGAGTAAGAGGATTAAGAGAGTTATGGCCAAAGCCAGGGACTAAGAGGAGGGACATAGGTGAGCTGTATTAATACTTCTTTGACTCCCAGGAAGGCAAGGGCCATACTGCCAGACTACTCTTCAATCTAGGCAGCACAACATGGCCACAATGGTGTTTCTGAACTAGGAAGGTTAATCTTATCTCAGTCCCACCTAACATATTTTGGTGACTTCCCACATCATTCTGTTTCGAGTTCAAGATTAGCCTGCTATTCAATGTACTTCACGTTGTCATCCTCTCCAGCCTTTTCCTTTAGTGCATTAGACACTGTGCACTGCTGTTGCCACACTTGCTCTTGCCTGTAGATGATATACACACTATTCCATCTACCTTGACTGCCGCTCTACCTATTGTCCATGACAAAAACCTGCCAAACCAAGTTCTAGTTTACTTCTTTGGGGAAGTGGTACCCAGAGATGCCTTTTCTCTATCCCAAGAAATCTATTTCACTACAGGAAAAACCTCATTGCACGAGGTTATATTTGTTTATTTTGTTTCCTAACTTATTTCTTTAGGCCACGAGCACCCTGAGAGAAGGCTGTGCGTCATTTGGATCTTCAACGTCTTGCCCAATGCTTGCCATAGTGTGCACACTAATTGTTTGTGAAATTGAGGAAGGATTTAAGAAAAAGCAGTGGATCCTGCTACCTTCTCAAACTCCATATAACTATTTCTTATTCATTCAGATGATCTAGAAAAAATTTAATATAGAAGGACCCAGGTTCAGAACATACTATATTCAGACTATAATCAGATATATTCATAATACGTTCAGATAAATGGAGATGAGCAGAATTGATCCATAGAGTTATTGGAGGACTTAAAATGTTGCAGAATCATTGCATACATCTTTAAATAATCTCTTTTTTATACAATCTTCATTACCAAGTTTGTTCAGTGTTAAGTTTAAGATCAGATGTCACGTATATATTTAAGTTGATTTAATTTTTAAGTGCTTATTTTATTCTAGCACTTTGACAGGTGGTTTGGAAGTGAAAAACATAGTCCCATCCTCCTGATATCTGTTGGAGTGATACAAAAGACATGTAAACAAGATAAATCACAAAGATAGTAGAATGGGCCCTTCAAATTCCCTAACTGTTAAATCCTGGAAGATGGATTTCACTTTAATATTTGCTTTTTAAATGATCTATGTAAAGATATGACTTCACTACTCTAGAAAACTTGGACTTTCTTAAATCAATTGAGTAGTTACATTTGATTATCTAATTTATTTCATCTATGCTTTTATATTTATATCTTTTACTGTGGATTAGAAATGGCATTTAAAACTTTTATTGAGGACCAGAGGAAAATTGTATGACCTCTTTCTCAGATGCATCATTTTAAGTTTAATAAGCAGAATAGTATAATGACAAAAAATGATGTTTTTACCTGTGAGAAAACATGACAGAATCAGCTATTCTGTGAAACTAAGAATTCTGTCCTCCTTTCCAAAGTGGACCACTTTTGGACCAGACTAAATAAAAGCACTGGTTGTTTTGGCTTTACCTAGAGCAGACTCTAGTCCAAATTCTGGACCCCCGTCCAAGTTCTGGACTCCAAATCCTGTAAGTTGCTCATCGGAGAGTCATCAGATAATGATGAGGCTTTATCATTATAATGATAAGTGCCCCTTGTGGCATTCAGGGCTCTTTGTCTGAAGTGGCACTTATTTGGTGGTAAGACGTTTGTGATTGTTACTCATGGCAGGTGTCTATGAGATTACTAGAAAAAAAATTGAAGTGATATCATATGCTCATCAGGAAGAAATGACTGTGGTAATTGGCTTTACCCAGGTTTGTGAATCTTTTTCCATCCATTTCATTCAGATTTAAAAATAGATGTTCTTAAATTCAAAGACTCGTTCTGGCCATACTGGTAGATAGAAATACATCTGTATTGATTCAGGTTTACTCTATTTTAGATGTTTTCTGATTTTTGAGACAATTATTCAACTTCATTCTTGCTTATGAATCTTAACTAAGTTGTTTTGCTTTTGTTATTTTTCCATGAAATGGAAAAATGAGAAATGATGTAAAAACCTAAAGGAGATATACAAAATATATACTGAAAAGGAGATACTTCAAAGCAAATTATCTAAACATAGCATATTTTCTCATAAAAATTAGAATTCAAATTTATGATTTTTAAAAAAGAATATAATTTTCCTGACTTTACATACATAAATATGTATAACACATATTCAAGTCTGTACAGTATTTTAGAAATTTGAAAAATTTAATAAGATATTGATTTTTAAAGATTTTTAGTGCTTCATGTACTTGGTCCAAATAGCAATGACTTATTTTAGGGATAGATGAAACATTAACAAATTACCTAAAACTTTTGCATTTTTACACCTTTCATTTTTACTTCTACAAAATATCAGTAATAGTGGCAGCTAATTTTATCTGGAAACAATAAGAATAATTGCCTGACTTGAGAGATATTAGGCATAAATTGAATGTTTCCAGCTAAAATTATATGTCATTGGGTAAAGTAAATAATTTAAAAATTGATTAGTATTTCATAAAAGGCAAGGTCACAGGCTGTGAAAATATGAAAAGGTATGTTGAATAGATAATGATGAGAAAAATGTGAAGACAGTTATATTTAAATGCAAAGATCCATGCAAGAAATCAGCTGCTTGATAACTTACTAGAAGAATGTATTATTGCCACTGTACTCCAAACCACTAATGAGAAATGTTTTTTAAGATTTAAGATTGTATAAATGCTTTGTACCTAGAACTGATGGAAGTAATTGGTAAACTACTTAATCAAGTCCCACTTGGAAGTGAAAGGGAATGAGAGGATAGAAAATGTACGCTGGGTAAGAAACCCAACAAGTCAGTGGAGTTCTCTTTACAGAAAGAAACAAAGATAGCAGTAATTAATGACCCTGACTCTGTGCCAAAAAAGCTTTCTTCTGACAACTCCAACTTAATTAAAACTTAAGACATTTCAATGGCCTCCGAAAGCCCCTGATGGGGTGAACTCTTGCAGACTCGTGAGAAAATTTTGTAAATTAAAGGAAAAGATGTGTGTTACTACTAGTGCCATGGCTCTAATCCCTGACAGTCAAAGAATCTATTTAGCCCAAGCCTTTTCTTTTAACCGGCTCACACCTGCAGGCTTCCTGGCACTTCCTCTGCACCAGAGAAGGCAGTTTTTGTGTTTTATGGAAGATCAGATAATAGAAGCCTTGCTGTTCCTTTTGTTTTTGTGCATTGTTCATTAGCCTGTGAGTGTTGCAGGCACACTTGATATGCTTGGCTTGCTCCAGAGTAGAGCGTGGCCTGAAAGCTTTAGGTGGTGCAACACAGGGTGAAGATGGGTTGGTGGAAAAAGTAAGGTTTTTTTTTTTTGTTTTTTTTTTAATGTGAAAGTGGCTCAAATTAAAACTCACAGTTGATGGGGCAGTCTGAATGGCTGTGGCCTGCTGTTCTTAACACAGCGGAGTGACAAGAAACGAGGTTCTGTTCTAGACAGTGCAGATTTGAGACACAAGGAAATGTGTTGCTAAATAGCCCTTGCTCCTTTTATTGGTACCATTTTTAATTCACTTGAATCAACAAGCATAAGGATTCCCAGTAAGTGTGGAAAGGAGGCATACTGTGCGTGCTATAAAGAAAATCGGGTGGTGATCTATTTATTAATAAATATATCGAAGACTGAAATCTTAGAAATGACATTGGTTGAATACCAATTGGGGTGAAGGGTTACACGATTTACATGAGAAAAAAAGGGAGTTTAATTTCTCCTCCCTCTCCTCTGGAAAGTGTTTTGGTGTGTTATAATAGCAAATACCACCCCCACCATCCCACAAGCCACTCTCTCTCACACACTCAGGCGTCCTGTGGCCTCGGGCAAATCTGGTCGCTGGGACTAGAGAAGGTCAATTCCTGGCTTGTCTCTTCCCTTTTGGACCCGTCTTGAAACTGGTGTGTTTGAAGGGCACAGAAATGTTCCTGTTTAGATCCAGGCTTGGGTATCTTTTTAAGTGTCCATACTAAGGAAAGAAAAGCTTACCTTCAGGTACTCAAGATTCTCATCTTTTGAATCTTTCAGGTCTTTGTTTGCTGAGGTTAAGTATGCAGAATTTATTCAGAATTTGTTTTTGCAGGTGAAGAGCCATAACTTACATGAGCCACGCTGCACTTCTATTTCTGGGAATGGGAATGATCAGAAACGTAACCTTTTACAAAAATTTTGAGAATGACGCTTTAGAACAAAACATCACTTCATTTGATTTTTTAAAAAATACTAAAACTGTCCATGAGCGTTAACCAAATATAATATATGGGTCCTGTCTTTTGGTGTTTGGAAAGGCTCACCAGCTAGTTATTCTTTTCTTACTAACCATTTTCAGATGCTAAAAGCCAGGGAGGTGGGGGAGGGAAGGTAGAAATCAACATGTTTGATCCTGTATATAAAGGTTTTCTTTTTGTTTGTTTGAATTTCAGAATGCTAACCCTTATTCAACTAATCTAAGAACAAACAAATACCACCTGTGCCCATTTGTGTATTTTTAAAAGAAGCACATAAAATATTTTAATGAATTACTAAAACTCACATAGTTTATATTGAATCACAGTTATTAATATTCTTCCTCTTTGTTGCTATTCTTATTTTGGGAATTTGCTTGTTTGTATGGAATTGAACCACCCCAATTAAAATGGGGGAAAAGTTTTTTTAAAAAATAAACTACTGTAACAGAATATGTTTGGGAGTTGTAAAAGTTTTTCCATTGAAAAAATCAGAATTTAAGAGGATCCT
>NC_071992.2:91995000-92012500 GCF_028885655.2 Pongo abelii
GAAAATGTTATAAATGGGGCATCACTTACCCCTTGTTAAGAATAAGGTTTAAGAACAAAAGTTGTTTTCTGTGAGTGTATTTAAAGATTACATTGCTATTTAAAGATAGCAATGCAGTAGAGATGGAAAGAAATAGTGAATACTTTGAGCCTTAAATTTTTAATCTTGGAATTTAATATGGATTCATTTTTTCTTAATTCAGTATATTACATTTTTATCTTTCTGTACCTTCTTAAACCTTTCTGCTTTCCATTTATAATATTGGGAAACAACTGGATATCTGTACAAAATATCCCAATAATATCAGACAACTTCTAATGAAGACTATCGACATTGCTGACATTTGGCATGATGTCCTGCCAAAAAGGAAATTAAAAAGTACAAGCCATTATCCGAAAGACCATCTGTTTATGAAAATAGTTAATTTCACATCACTTTGTTGAGCGTAAAAACAACCCCTGGTGAAGGACAGGATATGCCTCTCTCATAATCATAATAGTTTCATTGCTTGTTAAAACGATTCTTTAACTTTTTAAGGGACTCTATTGATATTAATTAATCAGCTCTCATGCTATAAACATTTCAAGCACTAAAGTGCAAGTTATTCTTCTCTGCCAGGCATTTCTCTACATCTTTTTTTTTTACATATATCTTGCTAGAAGAGGCTAGCACAGCATTAGCAGAAGAGCATAGAAAGGCCTCTTATTCCTACCATTGTTTACCAATAGGGTTGCCTGATGGAAGGGCTTATAATCATGTATACAATTTTGTCATGGCCTCACGAAATGGCATCATTTTCAAGGATGTACATAAATGATAGCATGAATCTTATAAAGATAATTATTACTAAGAACATCACTTTAACCTGAATCATCTTCCACAGAGTGCTGGAAAAGGGAGAAAGGTAGTCTTTTATCAAAGGCGTGTTTTAATGAAAGCTCGTCTGACTTTGGAGATGAACAGCACTTGACGTGTTGTTGCATGATGCATTTAAAATAAAAATAATTTTGCTTGGTTGCTTTCTGATTTTGTTTCTCCTGAATATTGGTCCTCCATGATGCTTCCAACCATATTTTAATTATTAAAACTGAAATGCTAACCATTTGAACATACACTTTTGAAGAATAACAGACTCCAGTGTTGTTTTCTTTTTTTAAAAAAGTATATATTGATTTGTTTATATCTCTCCCTATTCGGTGATACTGTGAAGCTAGGAAAAATGAATGTTTCATTTGGCAGCATTCTTGCATAATGTATATAAAATATGTGTGCACCTTAAGAGCATTATGGTGTCTTTGAGAATAATGGTAAAACTAACACATTTCAAAATGTAAGACAGCCATCATTGGAAAGCAACATTTAATTATTAATGAAACCCAGGTATTACCTTGAAATAAAGATGGGTTTTTATTTAGTTTTGTGATATTTTAAAACAAAGTAAATAACGACTTTTCTTCTCTAACCCGGTTCAAATGGGGCTTCCAATTGTCAACATCGTAAATATCAATAAATACATTAAAAATCGCAAACAAATTAAAAATTGAGTATTTCCCATTTTGTAAGCTTTGTGTATGTTTCTCATCTGTGGTTATTTTGAAGCCGAATTACTACCTAGCAATTTCTTCTTGTCTTTGAAAATAATGTATAGAAGATGAAATAATACAATGATGGTAATCCAGCTTTTTAAAATAATTAGTCTTTTATGCATATAATATTTATGTTATTGTCTGTGCAGGACTTTCTTTTTCTAGAACCGTTCTTTGCCAAATTTCTTGTTTGACAAATAAGATTAGATTGCCAAGTCACAGCTGTGTATGCCAGTTGATATATCATTGTAGAATTGATAGTTCATAAAAGCTCAGTGCTATTTGGGGGTTAAAGTTTTTATTTTATTTTATTTTATGTTTTTAGATGTGAGAAAATAAGGCTGCCTGCTAAACACATTTTTCATTTCTTATCTAAGTTTTACCAGGTTTAGGCTAGTTATTGACTCAGTAAATGTAAAAAAAAATTGTTGATATGCTGTCAATATTAATGTAGATGTCAGACCAACACTGGTCCCTAATGTATGTAAGAGCAAGTATTTTTTTACCTTGATACAGAAAGGCAGTCATGTGTGAGATTTAATATACATCCTAATCTGTCTTGTCATTGCTCTAGCCATGAGTGATGTGCTAATGTGTGGGCCGCCATTTTCTTTTTCTCCTCACACAATGGAATAGATACCCATGAATGACAGTCAAGCTCCACTCTGTAATTATTTTGAGGACAGCCAGAATATATAGCAGGAACACTGCAGGGTTACCTTTAGACTTAAAGTCTATGACATATTTAAACATCCAAGCAGCCTGTAATTACCAAAAACAAGCATCCTCCAAGGGTCCATTCGTAGGCATACTGAGAATTATTATTCTTCCAAAATTTTTTTAAAACTCAAGTGAATTTTTATTATGTTTAAATATAATAAAATACTGAATCAGCTTTAGCTCCTACTTTTTTCCCCAGACTATTGGCATCTTAACAGAATGTGCCAATATATATTCTAATTAGGCTATGCGTTACTTGATCAGTTGGTGTCATTAAAATGACAAAGTTCTACAAAATAAAAATATGAAATACACAATCCACAGCTAATATTAATTAGATCTCTTCATTTCTAATAGTTGCAAATATTTAAATCTGGTACTACCTTTTAATTGAGGAAATATCTGATGAAATTTTAACATGCTATGTTAGTCTAGACTAAAAGCATTTTTAATCATCAGGGCAAAAATATAATTAAATTTACATAAATTTATAATGTAAAGCTGTATCCCCCTAGAATCATTTTCTATAATGAAGAAAATTGTGATGTTTATAGACTATACCATACTGAGTCAAATGAATTTTATTCATATGTGGCAGCAACATAGTTGAAATCTGTATATTAGTTAAAATGGTTTCATGGTATTCTAGATATTTTGAACATATTTTGAAAGATACGTATTCTTTAAATGTTGTCTACAGAAGCTAAAGTAGCATTGTGGATCTTCACCCTATAATGGAAATCGGTGGAAACAGTGGTAAAATTTTAGCTGCAGATTTTTGCAGGCAAATATTCCCTCAGAAATAATCCCATTGGGAGAGGAGGAAAAAAAAAACCTATTTTTAGAATAAATGTTATAAATTTGCCTTTCTACTTAAGTTTCCTACAAGTGGCTCTTCTTTTCTGAGAATAGTAATACAAAGGCTAAATTGTTACCTTATGTTTTCATTGGGTAGGTTTGTGACCACTGACAGTTATAATTTACAAAAATTACAAAGATTATAGACATTAACATACTTGACGGCAGCTATTATTTTTATTTGAAATACAAAGACTTTCAGTGGGTAGTGGACATTAAAACCTTGTCGATAGATGCCAAGTGAGGTGGAGAATTGAGGCAATTTTTCAAAGAATTTAGACTAAGGTGGCACATTTTTCTCAATTACATAGATAGTTCGGATGCAAATGGTCATTTGGCTTGAATGTTCTCTACTTTCTTTGTATAGATCTTTTGCCAATAAACTGGTTATCTGTTACCAGTAAAACAGTCCAGATTTTGACTCTGAATCTGAACTGGTTCACTGAATATAGTAACAAAAGGAAATATTTGTTTCCGCTTGATTTCCTCAACTCACGTAATTCTTGAAACAAACCCGTAACGTAGATATTATTTTATTCCTATTTTACAGGTGAGGAAACTGAGCTTTAGAGAGGTCAAGTCTATTTATAAATTTACACAGCTCCATTATTTCAGTAGTAGAGCTGACATTTGAAAAGCAGTCTAACTTCAGAATCTATTGTTTTAACTATTCTAGAAATTAACACGCTATAGAGAATGAGCAGACATTTTGAGACAGAACTTTTAAAAAAAGCATTTCCATGATAATCCCCTGCTATTCGAAATCAATGACAAAAATTGTCATTTTGTTCTTTCTTTTCCTTCGCTAGCTATCAGTTCTTATCTGGGAAAACTACTAACAACGTATAGAATAGTTTCATGTAAAGTATCTGATATGAAGTTAGACATCGATGATCATAAATTTCACTTTTTTGGGCATTTTAGATAAGGGGATTACCTGAGTTTATAACACATAGTTCAATGGAAATTAGCTTTGATAAGACACAAGTCAATGCGATATAGTAAACAGTAGACACATCAAATGTGTCGAATTTCAGAAGTGTTGATATTTTAATAGTCATATCTTTTAGTATCTATAGTGTGTACCAAGTTTTGGTTTAGTATCTCCTGATAACCCAACCCAAAAAATAAGAAATGTATAAAATAATATTCTATACTCCCTAGCTAAGTTTTTATGTAACATGTAATAATTATATCTTTGTTACAAAAAGCAAAAAAGAAAAAAGCCCTGAATAATTGTGTTCCCATAGGTAGAACTTCGGCCAGGGATCACTGATTGCAGTTTGAAAACCAGAAGCCCCTTAGCAAGAGTGTGCCACTGTTCACAGCACTTTTGAGGTTCAGAGGTTCGGGGCTATTTGTTCACCATGATGAAGAAAAGCTCAAAGCATGAGATTTATTGGCATAAACCATCCATAGCATGATTGCTGTCATTTTCTAGGAAGATCAAATGACCAACATATTTATTTTGCCATGGGGGGTAGTCAAATTTGTTAACTCAAGGTTACACAATCTCTTTTCCTGTAAATAACGTAATCACTGTGTATAAATGCATATTTTACATCCCATATTTTAACTATTTTATATTGTTTTCAAATCAAGACAAAACAACAATTTTATATTGTTTCAAATCTTATTGGCATACTGTCATATGAGTCCCCAACAAAAACATGTCTTTGCATTTCAGTTTATAGTTTAAGGGGAAAATAGAATGTATGTGATCAAGTGTTATAAGACAGGTAAGAACAGGTCATGAGAACCCAGATAAGGTAGCTAATACATAAATCTGAAACAAAATGCATGACTATAGAAAAAGAGAATCTTGAAATACGGGCAGATTTTCAACAAGAGGAGAGGGAAGTGATTAGGTAGTGATATTCCAGATGAAGTAAAACATGGGAAGCAAAGGCTCTGAGTTTGAAAACCACAGGGTGTGTTGGAGGTCAGTAGTGCAGTTTGGCTGAGATGCATGGTACTTGTTAGAAAACAAGATTAGAAAATATTACTGAAAGTGGCCGGGCGCGGTGGCTCACGCCAGTAATCCCAGCACTTTGGAAGGCCGAGGTGGGCGGATCAAGAGGTCAGGAGATCGAGACCACCCTGGCTAACACGGTGAAACCCCATCTCCACTTAAAAAAAAAAAAAGAAAAAAAAAAAAAATTAGCCGGATGCGGTGGCGGGAGCATGTAGTCCCAGCTACTCTGGAGGCTGAGGCAGGAGAAAGGCGTGAACCCTGGAGGCGGAGGTTGCAGTGAGCCGAGATCGCGCCACTGCACTCCAGCCTGGGCGACTGAGCAAGAAGACTCCACCTCAAAAAAAAAAAAAGGAAAAAAAAGAAAAAAGAAAATATGACTGAAACCATGAGCCAGGCTTAGGAAAAGATAGTTAATGATTAATAATGATGATGATGATGTTGATGATAGCCGACCTTTACTGACCAATCTCTGTATGCCCACTACTATTTAAGTACTTCACACATCCAAGCCCAATTATTCCTCAGAGTAATGGTAAACAGGTGGTACCAACATGTTCCTTATTTTATAAATAAGAAAATTGAGAATCCTTTCAGGCTAAGTGATTTACACAAGTAGTAACTGGCAGAGGTCAGGAAGGCCTGAGGAGTTTGGAATCTTATGAAGGGAAGATATCAGGTTGGATAGTAACATAGTTGTCTCCAGTTAGGAAACCTTACTTCTTCCTTACTTCCTGCACAACAGGAACCACATGCTCATAGTCTTCTCACATTCCTTATGTGTTGTCCATATTTCCAGAAGCACCATTGCTTCTTTGCTTAACAATCCTCAGTTATCTTTTATAGGCTAGCATTTATTCTGAGGAAAGCCTCAGAACTTTGGCCTGCACTGCTATACATCCCTCATCAGTGATCTTCTCTAGTACTTACTGTATTGTAGAACTTAGCATTCAGTTACATATCGAATTTTATTCTTGATTATTAATTTATTTGTTCTAATTTTGCCTCTTGGCTCTCAGTCCAGATTTCAATTTTTTAAAAATATGTCTCCTGCTTCTACTACATCTTCCATGCTGTTCAACTTACAGTAGAGATTCTGGTGGATTAACATGAATCGTTTCTGAGTTAGTTCTGGTCAAATAGACTTTGGACATTGAAATGCCATTTTGGGGTGTTTGAAGACATATGAAAGCTGACTAGTTGAAAACTGAATTTCTCCCAAATCAATGCTGTTCACAGCCAGTTACATTATGAGATCTATGCAATATCAAATCAAATAATTGCATTTTGTTATAAAGAGCCAGGTTTTTAGTTCTTTGTATACAAAGGAAAAAGTGAAATATTTAAAGTGCAGGTCTGGGGTCTGGGCCATACTAAGTAAATTGTTTAAGTTGATTATGGTTACTGTGCTGCTTATGTTTTTAAGGGAACTGATGAGATTATTTTAGCATACTGTCAACATTGCCTTGATGATTAAATTAGATTAATAAAATAGTTCATGAAAACATTTATTTCACACAAGTGTGTTATTTTGTATTCTGGAAAGTTTGCAACTAAAGTATTTATTTGTCATTATATGGTAGACAAAGAAATCAGCTGGCTCAGTATTAAGTGACTTCTATTATTTCGTGGCTGTTGGCTCATGTAAGACTAAACTGACATATGATTGTAAAAGTCCTCAAAAGAGCAATTAAGCATTTTGGCCAAAATCCACTCCTGGATGAGTAGGAATTAATATCAAAGAGTGCACCAACAGACTGTTTTGACTGTCTACAAAATGGTAAACAAACATTTTGGCTAAATTCTGTCTTTTGATTATGGCATAATAGAGCAATTTGTAAGAAACATTTGTATGAAGTGCTCTAATGGGGAATCATAGAGCAAAATTACCAAGGATAATGAGTGAGCCTTAGACTATATCTGTGTTGTGCAAAAACAATATTTTGTCAGGAAATAAATATGTGCATATCATGGTAGGCAATTGTTTTTAGCTTTCTGCATTAATAAAGATAACTAAATGACTGCAGAATCTCATTTTCACTTTATGCTGTGAAGACAGTACATTTAGCATTTAACCAGTTTAAATTGATTTATACAGTCAAAGTAAGCATTTCAGGATCAACACAGATCTGTGGGTCAGAATTATCTAGTTTATTCATCTCCATTAATCAAATTAGTCAGATAATTACCAAATCTCCATTTCAATTTGTGGATTTGAGATCTGAATTATCTTGATTTGTTTGTGTAGGGTTTTAAAAGTTTAATTTCTATGCTATTAATGGAATTGAAAATAGTGTTAAATTATTTTAGAAATAATAGGCTGTTTCATTAGTGTCTTTGTAGCCTGTCATATAAATATGTAAATAAATGTGCATATGCATTTACAAAAACAGTTTTTCAGATATGAATGCACGACAGAATCTTCTGAGATTTTACAGCTTGCTATGTAAATAGCTATTTGGATTTCACTTAAAATGTACAATACTTGCTTGATTTTGTTTCAGATTTGATTTCATGTGACATGGCGGTAACTTCTAAAAGATTCATTCTCATTACTGATTATTTATGTCAAAATATGAGTTGTCCTATTGATGCTTATCTGTATTTGCATATTGAAAAGCCTGGACAATTTGTTCTATGCATCTGAATGTGGTTTTATAAATTGTTTATGTATAATTAAGTGGTTGAGAAAGTACGCTTTCCTATATACATGGTCCAAGGCAGTTTCTAGTAATAATAATAATTAATTGATTGCTTGCTTTGTGTTAGGCACTGGGATATACTTTAAACGTATTAATTCCTTAAACTTTATCACAGCCAAATTGAGGGGAAAATTGTTACTATCTCTGATTTTCATCTTAGGAAATTTAGTCACAGATATTAGATAATCTTAAGTCACAAAATTGAGAAGTGATGGAGCTGTGGTTTTTATTCAACATGACTCTTGTATGCTTGTTATAAAGCATCACAATAATGAATTATTACTAAAAGTGGTATTATTGAAAGGATAACAGACCAAAGCACTCAAATATAAAAAGTAAAAATAAAAAATTAAGGTCTCCATTGGAAACATTAAATTTTTCCAAAATTCTCTACATAAAGAATTATTGGCTTGAGACAAAACTTTGATTAAAAGGTTTAAAACTAAAGCACTGATAATATTTAATTATCTTCTAATGAATCAAGTTTGGTCTTCTGTGAAAGGAATAAATCTCTGGCTCCAAGTTTTGAGGACTTATTGAACTACTATCATCAGTTATCTTTTTCTTGCCTATTTGGTATTTGTGTGTGTGTGTGTAATGTAAAGGACAGCCCCATTTTTAATCCAGTAGCATAATTCCCAAGTTGGAACAATTCAGTTACAGAAGCTTGCTACCTTTTAGGTTCCCAGGGATAAAGTTTGAGTTTCCATCCAGCCTTGCATGAGCACTGAAGGATGGATTACTGAGGTCTGCCTTGGTTGAGTAACAGCCACTCAACCAGAGAAGAATTTTTAAAGGGGCCTGGAGGCCTATGCCTTGCAGTTTTCTCTTGGTAGATTGTTTCTTACTAAAATTAAAGCAAAAAACTTTCAATAAGTTCTTTTGCTTAATATCTGACTTCAATTTGCTCCAAAAATACAAGTCAGAAACAGACTGAAAAACTGATTAAACATAGCACAAAAGATTCTCCACCTTCACTTTGAGCAGAAATGTCTTTTCCTTGCCATTCATTGAGGTACTTTTCAATCATATTTTTCTGAATTTCAAGAGTTTGGAGAATCCTACTTCATAAATTCTCTCTTCACTTTTTATACAGATCACACAGCACTGCTGATTCTGGTCACTTTCGGTGTCTGTTACATACCATCACAGCTTATATGGTGTCCTGGAACGTTAGCTGTTTCAAAGAAAACCATTAATCTGATGTATTGAAGTTCAGTTTGGGGAAAAAACTCTAGAATTCTTATGTTTTAAGATAGAAGGTTTGGATTTTAACGTAGAAAACTTTTGATAAATTCCCATTTATGTACTGTCTTTATAAATGATATTAATATCATATTGGCATACCAAATTTGAGAACATATTTTTATGCCTGGAGCTATTTTTACTGTATTTAAAATGTTGAGAAATTTCATTCCTGTACAAAGTACTGAACTTATTTTAGGAAGAAAAGCTGGCAGAGTAAGGAAGAAAAATCACTCTACTACATGAGTGTGGAGAAAACAGGATTTTAATCTCAGTCTTACTATTAAGTGGGGGTAATCACCTAACATCTCAGAGATTCTGTTTCTTCATCTGTAAAGTGAAGGTTGTAGCATAAATTATCTGTAACTTTTAAAATTCTATGGTTAGTAATTTTTCACGTGAATACTGAAAATGTATGATTCAGTATGTATTAAAGTTGCACATTATATTATGAAAAATATATTCTATACAAAACCTTACACCACTTAATATATAGATATTACTCATGAATGTGCGTCATGATTTTAATGTGTACATCTTAACTATGCAACCATGAATCCTTTAAGTCCACAGATATAATTTTAAAATTTGAATTGTATTTTTTTCAAGTAATTTGGGGACTTGGTTACAAAGGTGGTGACCTAATATATTCGTTTACTCTGGAAGAAATTCTTATAATCAGTTACAAATACTTCCAAAACCTAATGCTATATGGCCAGAGCTCTGGGCCAACTTCAGCCATTCTATTGTGAAAAGTGATTCTATAATGTAACAGCAACAAAAAATTCTGAGATAAATACAACATCAGTTCAAGTTCATGACATGCAAGTGTGTCACTGCTGTTTAGTTGAGGGGAGGAGGTTAAAAAAAGCAAGGAACAGATTTGTGCAAACAAACTTTACAATTTTGAAGTAATTAGTGAGCTGTGCAGTTGTCTACCAAAACAAACTGACAATAAATCTTGGCTTCTCTTTTGACTATTGCTTCAGTTTCACAAGATCTGTGCCTCAAGGAGCAAAAGAAAATGACTCCAGAATTAAATACCACAATGGTTTATTCCCAATAAGAAATATTTGTGAATTTATTATTTGTGTTATTATTACTACCACTAATAAAGATTATGGTTTAATCATTCTGGAAGATCACTGGACAAGATTATATGTTTCTTGGAGAAAGGAGGGTCCAATAATAGAGAGATCCTTAAGCAAATAGTTCTTTGGTTTTTCAGAAGTTATTTCTTCCAGGGAGTGCCTGATGCAGATTTCTTCTTCACAACATTTTAGGAACACCAAAGTTGTAACAAGGTGCCCAGGGCTGTATTGTCTACTGGTTCTTAAGTAGAGAAACTAATTGCAGGTAAACATAGCCACAGAGTGACATTTTTCCAGCTTCTCCATCTGCTCTTTTTTTGACACCCCTGCCATTAACTGTCATTTTCCTTTAAATATACGGTGAATCTGAAAGGCCAGCTCTACATCACATCATTTCAGATTAGGGGCAGTTCCTTTGAGTTGAGCACTGTTTAGGTGTCAGAAAGAAGTCCCTGACCTCTCTGGAACCACATTGCCGCGGGGCCTTAATTAGCACTGACTCCAGCCATTACTGAAGAGAGCACAAAGGAGAACACATCATTTTTCTACTAAGGAAGTTAGTGTCTGACCTAATAACTTGTCCAGACTTGCAGGACACTGTAACCATACAATAACAATGGGCATTATTCTGCTGCTTCTGCCTCATGTGAAGCATAGAATGAGGCACAGAATGAGAAGGAATTACGGTTACCTTCCAAGGAACATTTTAGAGCTTCCTTTATCTTTGATTAGGGGTGAAGTTGTGATTGTCTTTAAGGAAAAAAAAGAGCACTATTAGAGGTGGCATGCATACAGACGTTCTCAAATATATGTACTTAAAATTATTTTAAATCATTCCATATGGGTCTGTGCATTTGTTGATTTATAAAATAATTTTTAAACAGATTTTTCAAATGCAAGAACAGTTTTTAAAAGTGAGATAAACTGTTTTGAAGTTAAAAATCCCTACTTGATTTCAAACGGTAAACGGAATGAAATCTTCAATGCAAATTCATATCTCTACAAAGTAGATTCATTTTAGGAAACACACATGGATTTGCTTTTGCTCTTCTATAATTCCAGCAGATGAATTTGGGGATGTATATTGGCTACTATAAAAATGATTTCACTTTATCCACCATTTCTAAGATCAGAAGCCATAAAACAGTTTAGTTAGTGTAATTGCCATCATTTACTCATTTAAAACAGGAATCATGTAAAAAGACTATTAAAAAGAGGTTGGTCTGTAGTTTCATTCTGTTGCTTTTTCTTTTTCATTGTTTTTCTTTTTCCTTTCTCATTTTTTTAAACACTAATCTTGGTGGTAAGATTATCATTATTGAAGAATCAACTACACACACAAATCAAAACAATAATTAAATAGACAAATACAGGTGATTCTTATGAGTACATAAGACTGGTTTGAGTAGGAAAGCTCTTTAAAAGTCAGTGTTGAAGTAATTAATGCACTCCACTTAAAATTGATCTTCTTCTATAGGAAAACCTGACCTTGATGCCCACTGGCCCTTTCTCTTCTGACTCATAAGCCCAACAAGCATTTTAAGTATTTTATCTTAACAGAACTTTTTTTTTTTTTTTGGTGATGTTTCTGTTACTTCTATTAAAAGCAGAACTTTTCAAAGGTTTATGGCTCAGCTATAAATATGTACAAGGCAATGAAGTTGACATGAAAAGACCCAATTAGACATCTTCTTTTATTAATTTTAATAACTTTTGGGGTAGAAATACTTTTGCACCTCTATAGCTGGCAGGTTAAAATTTTATGCAGTGATACTAGGATGAATGCAGGTATTTCCAAATTTTCAGCTGAAAATGGACAAAGAGGTTTTTGTTTTTGCTCTTGAAGTAGATTTTGTGTCAGATTTTGTTCTCAGAAGAGGTTCTCATGCATTTCATATACGAGAAGAGGTTCACATATACAGAATCCAGGAAAATGTGCTTTGGAAAGTTCTCTTTCATGTTTGACCACAGATTTCTTTTGCTCTGTGGCAACATATCCCCCTGTTGTTAAGTTACAAATTTTGGCTTTTAGAGAATATGAACAGTACTAGAATCAGAATAATGCGCTGCCACTTCTCTATATACTCTACATGATAAAACCAAACTGAAAATGTGTTCTATACAGGAGACTGTAATAGTTTTCTCTCTTTAGCCTCAACATTCTCCTTTCACTTTTTAGAACCAAATTTCTAGTTTAACCTAAGTACAAAACTATCTACTCAAAAAAAGAATTAAGTGTAGATTTGTAGTTTTATTTAAAGGTAGCCGTTTTAATATATCTTATGTGACTATGTAACTAGCAAAGTATCCTATCAAACATTTTTAAATCTAGTTAAAATGGATAGAAATGGAGAAGGCGGCTGGCCTGTCATTCTGTGTGTGTGTGTGTGTGTGTTTGCGTGTGTGGACAAATCAAGCCTCTTCCCAGTTGAAGTCCATCTCAGTAGACATTTTCACAATCAAGTTGTCTCTGGGCCAGCTGTCAGCCTGCAAGGAGAGAGTCAAGTACAAAGTAGTGGCTTCCTCCAGGAGAATTCATATAAGCAGCCTTTTCAAGTCCCAGGGAAAATGGAAGACAAGATGCAACCCCCGCTGTTTCATTCCTTCTTCATTGTAATTACATCTGATAACAGAAGAACAAATGATTAAATAAAAATCAGTGAAAGTCTGAGTTTAGAGAGTAAAGATTTCCTTTCATTTGACATTTGACAATATAGGAAAAAGTAAAATAGTAACCACAGAAAATAATAGCCATATTAATTTTTTTGGTTTTGGTTGTTTGTTTTGAGACAGGATCTCACTCTGTAGCCTAGGCTAGAGTGCAGTGGCATAAACATGGCTCACTGCAGCCTCAACCTTCAGGGCTCAAGTGATCCTCTTGCCTAAGCCTCCTGAGTAGCTTGCACCATAGGCACGCACCACCATGCCTGGCTAATTATTTTTATTTTTTGTAGAGATGGGGTCTCGCTGTGTTGTCCAGGCTGAAGCCATGTATATTTTAAGCCGTTTTGATCTTCATAACAAAAATGATCCAAGTCTTTTTTTTTTTTTTTTTTTTTTTTTTGAGACGGAGTTTCACCCTTGTTGCCCAGGCTGGAGTGTGATGGCGCAATCTCAGCTCACCGCAACCTCCGCCTCCCAGGTTCAAGCAATTCTCCTGCCTCAGCCTCCCGAGTAGGATTATAGGCATGCACCACCACACCCGGCTAATTTTGTATTTTTAGTAGAGATGGGGTTTCTCCATGATGAGACCGGTCTCGAACTCCTGACCTCAGGTGATCTGCCCACCTCCAAGTCTTTACGTGAAGTACTAGTCACTGTCTTCCAAGTTGCCCCAGCTTATTGAATCTTTGCACGTATTTTAGTTGAAGGCTTATTGTTCAATTTTCATGGAATATACAGTAAGGGCTATTCTAAGTACCATTGTAAAATCTATTAAACCAAGTTTCATTACAAATATTGAAACCTTTAAAAAAGGAGGGATTCAAAGGATTAGATTGTGGAAGGCCAAAAATCTTAGCGAGTTTTGCATGGTAGTTTAAATCAGGAGAGAAATATTAATTTATAGAAAGTATATTTGGAGATGGTTGTGGAATTGCCAAAGTCCACAAGCCTAAATTTTAAGGTTAAGGTAGGGTAGGCAAGTACATTATCTGACTTGAATGGACAGTTTATATTGGGAAATAATGAAAATGATTTTGAAAAATAGAAATTTATAAAAATTACATGACTTTACACAGCTTAGGTAAGATAGCTGACTATTACACACATAGTTTATTTATAGAAATTGTATTATTTTAGAATACAGAAGATATAGCTGATTTCTATAGAATATAGAGAGATAGATGCTAACACTTAATATGAATTGCAGTTTTTTCACTATAACTTCAAGGAAGTTAATTTTCTAGAAAACTTACTAGTATAGCAATAAAATCTGTATTTTGATTCTTTATTACAGATACAAATTGTCTGTTAAGAATCAAGACTTATCTTTGGAGTTTTTAAATGTATGCCAAGATTCATCTCGTATTTTTAACTCTCATGACTGCCACACTTGCCACTGGGCTTTGGGGTGGGGAAGATGAGCAACAGCATGGTTAAACAAATATACCATAATACTTCAGTGACTGAGCGCTGCCTGGAAGGACTGGAACCAACTGTAATGGTCTAACCACACCACCCTGGAGAGTTTGAAAACCAGAACCCAGGCTAGGTCTGAAAATGTAAAGTGTCCAATTTCTTATTTGTAATGTTTTTTTGAAAAAGTGTTATTGCCACTTCTCCTGATAATCTTTTCATAACCAGGGAAAAGACAGGCTGTTTTATCACACCGTGAAGCATTATAAATACAGAGGTGTTTTTGTTTTTGTTTTTGTTTTTAATTTTCTGAATTCACAACCTACCCATCTTTTTCATACAACTCCCTGCACAGGTTCCTTGACTGATTTCTAACTAAGGCTAAAATGTCCAGGTATTGGCAATATGTGACTGTTACAACACTGGAAGAAAAGAGTGAGTCTCCTCTAACGTAAAGCGACCATATCTAGAACTGTTTGATGAGGTGGCAACCAGAAACCACTCATGTCCACAGCATCTCCATCATGGAGGCAGGCACCATGAGATCAGCCACGCCAGCTATTTTGTCGTATATTCAATCCATCTGTGTCTTGTGAGTATGGCTTGTTCTAGGAGCAGTATAGGTGGTTTTGCACACTTTGCTCAGGTTTAGAAATGAAAAAACTCACTCTGTTGGGACTAATACATGAATTTGGAAATGACTTTTTTCCAGAGACAGTGTTATGACTTCTTTAGAATATTATTGACCTTGCTGATAAACAAGTGTTTTTAGAAAAGCGCTGATAAACCTAAAAAGAGATTTCATATGTATAACCATAAGATCACATCATAAACAACCCAGAGTCTGGAAATGCAGATTGAATCCAAAGCTCCTGTTCTATACTGGAGCCTCTGTACTGGTTTTTCAATAATATTACGGGATTAAAATGGCCAATGAGCAACTCTTATTGCGTATGTCATAATCTGTGTTTGTTATTGTGTTTGAGTAGTATATTTTCTCAAAACTACAGATTAGTTTTAAGAAACATCTACTTTTAAACAATATTTAGTCAGCCCTTTTACTTGCTTTAATCAACTTGTTCTGCTGAACAAGGTATAGAATTGATAGCTGCTATTGATTGGATGTAGCATTACCTAATCTTCACTAAATGTAGGAAGCTTTTCAGATTTAGAAAGGTGGCAGAAAATGTCTAGTAATGATGCTGCTGGGAATTCAAGCTCAATACTGTGGTCAGTGTAAAAGTGATGTAACTGTAAGAGGTATTTTATTATAAGCCTGTCGGTTTTACTAAACGTTTGACCTGGTATAATTTGTGCAGTTGTGGGGGTTGTGTGTGTGTGTGTGTGTCTGTGTGTGTCTGTGTGTATGTGTGTGTAGTTAGCAGATGTTTCCATATTTTAGTCTTCTAAGATGTCAGTAACCAGTCTTATTAATACTAATGTGTTGCCATTTTTGTATACTAGGAAGCTAGTATTGAAACTTTAAAAATTTGCAGATGAAGAATAAGGCATCATAGAATAGAAAGAAGATTACATTAGGAATTCAATACAGAGGAAGGGTACACAAAATCATTACTAAAACGGATATAAACGTGACCCTCACTGTGGTTCAGTAATTATCGTAGTCCATACTATGGTGTATGTATCATCATTTTCCTTTTTTCTCTTTGTTTTCATTTTTATCTGGGTACTCCACTGGTGAGTAATTGCTAAAGGGAACCCATTATGCAAGGCGAGCATTCAGTTTGCAAGTGAATTTGCTTGTAGCTATTGCCACATTTGAACCTCACTAATGTATGTAAATTAAAAACTCTGGTATTCGGAATTGCTCCTGTTTGAAATAAAAACAGAATCTGATCATTACAATCTGCAAGCCAGGTATTATCACTGGACTAGTGAGCCGCTGATGATAAATTGTACCGAATAGCTTGTGGATAGAATATTTTATCTCAGTTCTCTATCACACAGCACTGCATAAAATAAGAATGATTCATCAAGCATGAGAGCTGCTGGTTTATGAAATTCATTGCTCATGGCAAGTGTATTTTTTAAAATTCAAAAGACAAAGCAACTCACAAGGGTTATTTAGTAATCAGTGTGAATTACTTCTAGGTATAAACCTTAGTGGAAAGGAATTAAAAATACATTTGCTGTACAGGAAGCATTATTGCTAGCGGAGATATAATTTGACTACTTCCCATCTAAGAGCCTTATTTTGACCACATTTGATTTGGATGCCACCTCTTTTTTTTTTAAATCAAAATTGCATAATCCATCGTAATGGAATCATACATTGACTAAGACGGTGTCATACTAAGAGCAGATAGAGCAAATGCATTTGCATCATCCACTCCTTTCTATCCTTTTGACTGCAGAGGATATTTTGTTTATTCAAAAGGACATGTAAAGAGGAGAGGCACAATATAAAGTCATCTTTCTTTCATATTTACAATAAGAATGTTTCATTTCTTCTTATGTATTGATGTCCCAAGGCAATGTTCCAAATGAAAAGATAATAACTTACGAAGAAGTGTCAAAAACTAATTAAGTTTTGTAACTTGTTTTTCCCTCGCACAGGGTATATTTTTCATCATGCTGTCCAGTCACATGCTGAGATTCTTGCTAACATTATCACATGCCAGTCACACCAAGTCTCAGTGGTGCCTCTCCTTCTGTCATTATTTTCAGCATCAATTAATTTTCTTCTGACCTCGCCTTTAGAGAATGTAGCAGAGAATTATCAGCACATGCTTTGCAGTCTATTTTGAAGGCATTAGGCCACTGTGTGCATTCAAAAATGGAGTCAGCCAAACATTATATTTTCTCACCTGCAGGGTTGCCTAGTAACCTGAATTAAGGATTTTCACCAAGCCTTCAAGACAAATAAACACAACTGGAAGGCAGGTTGACCCAGGTGGGAGAATCAGACCTATTGATGGAGATCAGAATTTTGAAAGAGCCAATAGAGAACAAAAATCCTTATTAACATTCCTTGTGGAAATAGTTTCCATAACTAAATAAATCTGTTTCACTGGTCTAAGAGAACATTCAAGAACAGGATTCTCTCTCACGCATACTCGAGTGTTTACTAAGTGGTATTTTGACGCTCCCTTTTATCTCACTCTCTCTTTCAGGCCTAGAGTGTACCATTTCTATTTCTTTAATGAAGTATTGATTATTTGTGAAAATATTAAAACACCACCTAGAAATGCTTCCTCGTCACGATGTGAATCCAGGTTCAGGAAACAT
>NC_071992.2:92015000-92075000 GCF_028885655.2 Pongo abelii
AAAGAGAGCAATTTTAGTTGGAATACAATCATGTTTGGCTTGCTTTAATGTTCTTGAGACAATTCCTGTGCAACCAACTACAACATTCACTGTATTTAAGCTAGAGGCAAGAATACGCATATGTACTTGTAGAATAAAAAAATTACATAATGCCTACAAGCTTCTGCAAGCAAGTGGTTTTTAATTGCCATACAAACTCTGCCTTAGCTAGTTACTTCTGAAAAGAAAGAGGGTTTTGTGAAACCCAAGATGCCATTTGAAGTTCTGCCATTAAAGGAATATGGTTTAACTGGAGCATTCCCTATATGATATGGTACAAAATGTGCCTTTGACTTAGAAAATATGACTTTACAAAGTTTGGAGTTAAACCGAATGGTTACAGAGTGCATCACTGTGTATACACAGAAGGCTTTTGCAGTACTTTGGATTCAAGATTATCAGATTTAGGCCTCAGAATTATTTTTACACCATAGGGACATCCACTTTCAAATAGTTGTTGTTTTGAGAGTCAATAATGTTTTTCAAAAGAAATATTAGAAGGAGAAAACATTCCCTACAAACTTATTTCTACATTCATATTGGAATATCAATGCCCTTATTACGTAAGAGAAAATAATAAGAAATCCTTTATATCTAATGGTACTTATTTAGACTTGAAGTCCTAGACCACAGAGCAAGGCCAAAGAAGTCTTTTGTATCCTTTAGTGGCTCTGAGACAGAAAAGTGTGATATTTTCTATGATAGCCCATTTTTCACTAATTCCTGTCAGCACACTTGAGCTGTCAACCAACAGTAAGCAATATCCATTTAACAGGAAAGACGCAAATTTACTCTAAAATATTTATGAGCAAGGGAAATTCCTCTGTCTAGTACAGAAATAAAAATCCAGCCTTTTCTTTTGGAAGAATATAAATCAATATTTGTGTGTGTGCATGTGTGTGTGTGTGTGTGTGTGTGTGTGTGTGGTAGGACCGAAGAGGGTAGGGTGGCATATGTAGCAGGTCTTTTGATGTTTGAAAATTAGTGTTAACATTTTTAAAAGGTAAAATCGCCAGGAATTTAATATTTATCCTTTTAAACTGCATTTATATAATTAAGGAAAGTAACTAAACTTCTTTGACAATGTTTATTTGCACTAATTATTCTTAATTAAACTCTAAATAGGTCTTTCTTGGTAGAGTGTGAATCATGAATCAAATGTAACCTCCTAAGAGTGGTGAAGAACAGTGTAGTCAATGTTATCAAAATGTTTGGTGTTTGTGTCTATCCTCAGCTGAATTACTTCTAAAAAGTATAAAGTAGCTCTAATGATTGCACACTCATTTTTGTTCTTTTTAGTTTGAGAAATATTTGATTTAATATAAGCCACAAATTTTAAACCTGAAGTCAATATAAATAGGGCAAATAAACAAGAAAGCCACAGATACACACTCAACATCACTAGGGATATTTTTGCCTTACTATGTTACCTTTAATTTTAAATTAAAACCCATTTTGACAATACACCAATAAAAAGATAGTAAGTATATATCATTTGTATGAAGAAATAAATGATGCTAAATATTTAATATTCACATTGTAATTATACAAAAGTGATTTGCCCCAGATTTTGAAATACTCCTACAGTAACATTTGATTATAATTCAGACTTAGAATTTTTGCATTAAGTCCATCAGTCTTTTTAATGTCTGAGGAAATACTCACCTTAAAATGCAACAAAGAATCTGAGATGGTTTCCTTTTGATGTTTCCAAAACATTAGAAAATATTCAAATGCCTTATTCCTGCCATAATAAAATATAATTTTGTGAAAGGAAGGCTGTAGCTGTGTAAAGTCATGATTGATTTAACATCAGGTAATTTGTGAAGTTATGACACTAATGGAAGCAATGTGAGGAAAACAATCAAGGCTTTTCCACTGTAGAGTTGAGTGCAACACAATGTCCAAAATTTAGTTTTTCAAAAATCAATCATACTTTTAATTTTTAGTTTAAAAACTATATAAGACAATGTATATTTAGTGACTTTATGATTTCTAGTAACAGAGGAATTTGAATAGCAAAGTAGTCATTGAATATTTTTAAACATAGAAAGCACAAACTATTAAGGAATCAAAGCATTTTTAGTGAGTACCATAAATACCCAAAAATAAATACTTCCATTTAAAACAAATTACTATTCTTGACTCAATCGACAAATCTATATACTGAAGAAAAGAGAAAAATACATATATATTATCATTTTCACTGGCTTTTCAAACATTGCCTTTAAAAAGGAAACCTGAGTTTGCAGAATTTTCCCTGCCCCTGGAAAAGCACTCCATCAGGTGGAAACTTCCCCAAGTGTAGTTTATTAACATGGAAGAGAGAAATTAATTAATTATGTTTGTTGATTTGGGGTTACCTTTAAATATTTATTTATTTAACCAATCCACTGGAAGGTTTAAAGTCGGATTAAGTGAGGTGAGAGGTCATGGCGAAATTCCACAGCTGCATTTGTGGAGAAGTATCCCTCCTCCTATAGCCTGAGCCCTGGAAAGTGAACTGTTGCTGTGTTGTTCACTCACTGGGTTAGATCGAAGCACAGCTCAATAGCATTAAACTAGCCCCCGTTTGAGAGATTTGTCTTACAAAACCCTGAAAACTGCTCTGAACATGCATACATTGATTTTGTTGCTGGAATCTCCTGAGCTTTGATGAAAAGGCAGCCTCCACATGCAGGTGAAAGGGGTTTACCTCTTCAATATTAAAAAGAGAAGATTAAGGATTTCTGTTCTACTAAGGCTGAACTAATCAGTGGCATACAAGGGTAAGAAAGTAGTCCTCATGCCTAACGCTGCCTGATTTTCTGTGGTTGAACAAGAAGTTAAAAATCCCTCATGTGACCTTCTATGTGCTGTAGCTTACTGTTATTCCATTTTGCACAGTTAATCAAATGGCATATGGCGCATGACCAAATTTGTTTCCACATTTTCCAGAAGATAGCCACTGACTTTAGTAAGGGATACTCACTTTAGCTGTAATATTAAAAATGAGGTTGTTGTAAAGGATAAAGGGAAAAGTACATCTAAAAGAAATCAGATCATAAAGGACTACCTAATTTAGTATGCACTAAAGATATACAGCTATTTTGAATTTTTGGTATGAAGTTTCAATCTATTACATTTACTTCCATTGAGGCTGAAAATAATGATTTTCATAATTTCTGGCTTTTTCTCTACAGAACAAGAATCATCAGTGAGCTCAGCAGAGAATACTTGGCATTTGTCCTTGGTGTGAATGACACTTAGGCTTTTTTTTTTTGTAGTCAGAGATTACATGCAACTTTACTATTTTTTATAAGCATCAGAGGATTATGGTGTCCTTAGACAGTGTGCACACATCATGTCTCAGCAGGGAATTCCAGAATGAAATGAATGCACTTCTTCTACAAGAACAATTTTACACCCTGTAGCACTAATTCCTGTAATTATTTGTGTCCATCTTAGCCATGATTTGGGTAAAGTGATATGAAACCTTTCTGAAATTACGGTGTAAGTACACCTTTAGGGGAAAAAAAGGTTTAAATAAACTAGCCATGCTGTGAGATTTCATATATTGTAAGATATATGAAATGTAACAAATTTATCTAGAATCAAGTCTTATCAACCATGTCTTTGATCTATTGTAAAAAATACAATAATGATCCTGAAATAAACACTACAAAAGCCGATCAAGCAAGATAAGAGAATTTCAGAAATTAGATAACCTTCATTTCGCATCCTTTATAGGAATCACTGGGTTTGCCTTTTAGGCATGTGTTGCCTGCACTTTCTCATGACTCACTCAGCATGGTTCATCATCTTCAGGCAGATCTCCTTTTCTATCACTGTTAAATTACAACATCCCACTCAAATAACACGTAGCATGATCATCCAAAAGACAAGATTCCTAGCTCCAAACCATTTGATGTCTTATGTTATTAAGATGATAACGAGTGAACACAGGGAAAGGATGAGATGGCCGTATGAAATTCTTGAGATCTGACCAGTGAGCTATGGGTGTAGACTCAGTGTCATTCTTACTGAAGTAGTCAACATTCTCCAAAGCCTGCTGTGAGAATGGTAGGTTCAATTATTTTCGGTTATAGATAAGATGGGATTAATGACACAGAAAAAAAATTAGCAAATAATTTTTTAAGAGGTGTAAATCTGGCTGAGGTAATGATAATTTATTTTATCGGACAGAGCCAATACATTAGTTAGGTCCAATGAACAGGTATTTTTAGGTAGTTCTATACTTTCTTTTTAATAATATAATTGGAAGTTTATAACTTTAAAGAGATTAAAAGAACTAAGCTTTTAATTATTTTTGTTACATGGATTTATAGCTTGAATCTTAAAATACATAAATTTTTCTATAGTCATTTCCAAGTGTCCCCAAGAGTTCTTAAAGAGAATTTAGGTACTGGGATAAAATCCAAAATGTTTTTGATTTTTTTTGTTTTTGTTATTTCAGTCCTTGCAAGCCAATTCATAAAGATGACTTTTTCACCTCTTTGCTGTGATAAGGAAGTGTTAAATTAAAGTGAATCCCCTATTTGAGATGTGGGATTCACTTTGGGACTGAATAGTGCTTAAGCCAATTGTTACTACTCCTGAGTGTTTAGGCTGGGAACTACACATCTCTCTCTGCAGATCAGAGAGGCCTGTGACAGGCATCCTTTGCCACTTGCTATCACTCAATTAGCATGATCATCTGATTTCTCCTTGGAAATAATGGCATCATGCACTTTTTAGTAAATGTAATCATCACAATATATTCCAAATTCTGTTACACCAATATTATGTGATTAAACTAATTTTGTAGGAGGGGTTTCTTTTATCTGAACATTTGAATCTGTGATTTTTTTACTCCCATCCACTCCAAATTTTTCTTACAAGTTCAGAGCAAATCAAAAACACAAGTGGTATAGCAGAACCACCAAAGATGGTGCACAGAGAAAAACTAAAGGCTAACCTTTAAATTACTGAAAACATCTTTTGTATCCATAGTGGATATAATGAATGAATGAAGATTCACAGTAAATGTAAAGATAATTAAAAATAGACTCTGAACAAGCAGAATTAGATTGGCAGTTTTCTCTCTCCTACCAGGAATTGCATGTCAGTAAATGAGTAGGGGGTTTCTGTTTGGGATAGCTTCTTTCTCATACAGACAGCTCTGCATAGTGAAGAACATGAGGACAAGACAATTGGGCTATAAGAGATGTAGCATAGGCTGGGGGCATTACCATCTTAAACCAAAAAGCAACACCTATAGTTTTGAATTCCTGAAAAAGAGTAACACTGGCCACACATTACAATCAGGCTGTTGGAGACTCAGCCCTGTTAAGATGCCATTCCCCATGGAGATCATTCAGTTTTGTTCTTCTGATATAATGTTAGAAATTGTAGTTAAAGATTTACAATCAATGCCTCCTTCTGTATCCAGAGTTCCCTTTTAGTGGCAACAAAGACACAACAAATAAGTGGATAGTAATGATTTTGAAATACATGTATAAATCTTACCTATGTATGTTTTTATTTATTCATCCATATTATATAATAGTTTAATTTTCTGTATTAGTTTTATTCTTCATGAAAACACTGATAAAAATAAATTATAAAATACAATAACTCATAGATTATCAAAATAATACAACATAGCCTTTTGTGGTTCCCTTGCAATGTTGTTGAATAAATACGGCCTTAAACACATATATACAGTATTTCCAATAGGAAATATAATTATTGTCTTTAAAAAATTCCATAAACTGTTATTTTTATCTACCATTGATTATGATATAACCAGTATATGCAAGTTAGTGTTCTTGTTAGTCAATAGAAGCCAATAAAGCTTTTACTAGTCAATTGTTCAAAGATTTCATTTGTTTACACAGTTTTAAAATGTGCCATATCTAAACCACTTGCTTTGAAAAATAGTCCCTATTTTTCTAATAGTCACCCAAATAATCTATCTAAACATTCTTCCTTCTGTAATACTAAAAGGAAAATAAAAGTGTAAGGTTGACTTACCTTTTCCTATATCTTTTAATTCTGTTTAAATTTCTATCCTTTCTTTGTGTTGTTTTGCGCATTCCTACATCTTGCAGAATTGTACACTGTGAAGACCTAGTAAGCGAGTTAAAGGCTGATGACGCTAACGAATCCCAGCGCAAATGACTGAATCGATAGGAAACCAGCCACTGCTGTTTAAGTGTATCGATAAATGTACCTTTATTTTCTCTTGAATGGATAAGTGTCGCAGTTAAGAGTCCTATGGATCTCTTAATTGAAAGTTAATTTTAAATCAATAAAGTGAGTCATTTAAATATTGATTGGCCCTTTCTACACGAATTGTTAGCTGATTTTTTTGCAACAACTTTGTTTAAATGCAATCAATAGCCCACAATCATTGTGTTCTATAAAAAATTGACAGATGTTCCCAAAATGCCTGCTAGGCATATTCTTATCTGTTTACATATTCAGCAAAGATATTTCAGTCCTTTTTGCACTTACCTAGATGGTTAGAGGTCCAGGAATCTTTCTCTGTCTCTGTCTCTCTCTCTCTCTCTCACACACACACACACCACACCTTATTTTCATTTAATACCAGGGTTTTTTTTTTTCTGTTACATCCAGCCTCTTATCTAGTGCACCTTAATCTTTCATTTACATCTCCAAAGGTTTGAATGAAAAGACCATCTGGATATCATACCCGTATCACTCAAACATCTCTGTGATTGCAATTTGAAAAAGGAAGCAGTGTTATATACCCCTAAAAATCTAGACATTTGGGATATAGTCTTTGGTACTTTTATGTCATAATATATTGGCAATACTGCTTGAATAACCATCGTCTTCTAATGAAACAGGGCATTTTTGCATGTGTGAATGTGGTTATCAAGCACAAGGCTAGCAAATACTTTTCATCTGTGTAGCTTCCCTTAGATATCATCCCTTCAGCATAGCAGCACACAGCCATGTTTTCTTTTTTCCAGTTTGACAAAGAAAGCAGCCAATTTAAAATAATACAAATTGTATTACATGAAATTCATTGTGATTAACCTAATAAAGTAAACGAAGGTACTTGTAGTTTTCATCATATCAGCAAATATGAATATTTTATTCTTGGGTTCCTATGAACCATTCAAAATTTCCCTGAGAAATAGTCTAAAAACTGTAGAACCATTATCAGTACCCTTTCCACAAAAGGGTTAATTTTGAATAGGACTTCTAATGACTGTCTAATACTTTTATGAGGCCACTAACTGAAGGTGCTAGGCTTTGTTTTCCCTTCTGAAATTTCCATGTGTAAAAATACCATTAATAAATGCTCCTTTGGATTGGGAAGGTGAATCAAATTAGTAATTTAAAAATTAAAATGTATAAATAATAGAATTTTACAGTAACTCTATTTGTGTGATTAGTGATATTTGATAATATAAAATAACCCAGAGTTAACTTATGGTCTTACGTTGATTGATATTTGACCAAAAAGTAAAAAATACAGCATAATTGTATTTTTATTCCGAAGACCCAGTCAAAAATGCAAGTCCTATCATTAAACTTCTATCAATAAATATGATAAAATTGAATATAGTAACTTTTCATCCTTCCCCATTTTTTTGAAGATTAAAAAATATCAACCTAAAGTGTAAATATTTGAGAATTGCCAAGTCAAGAGCCTAAGCTTGGATGCCACATAATTTTAACATTTGTTATTCTTATAAACTCTTTAACTGTTCTGCAAATTCATTCTTATTTAATCTTGCATTGTTGTCCTCTTAAAATAACATCGCAGAACTTCTTTCATTTTCAGCATTAGAAAAGCTGTATCAAAAGGGAAGCTTTAAAAGAAATGGCGGGGTATCATTAGTTCATATGCATACGAGTTCAGCATGTGAAGATGCTGTGTCTAGGATCAGCCTTAAGATGTGACTGATAGATCTTATTTGTCTGATAGAGCTGGCCAGGGAAATAGAGCTACAGCTGGTTACTTCATTAGGTCCTCTCATTGATTGAACCCTGCTGAAGTGATGCAGCAGGCTCCTCAGATAACTGCTGGTAATAGAACAAAATGAATTCTTATCACAGAGATTGGAAAGGCCATTAACCCTGGCCTCCAATGCTTTTCAGAGGTCACAGACAGGAAGCCAAGCAGTGACTGGGAAAACTGTTTTCTGTCTAACTACAGGTCACGTTAGAAGCGTGTGTGTGACTTTTTTACCCTTCGGCTTCTGTATGGATGAAACCGTTATACTGGCAGATGTTAATAATCAGCTGTAAATAAATATTGGAACCAGAAGAAGAAAAATGAGAAAGCACAGGAATTTATTTCAATAAATATTTAATAAAAGAACAATTGTTGTGGGTATATTTACTGCCAGTTCTGTTGTAGTTTTAAAACTAATGTTTTTTTCATATAAATTGGAACGAGAAATACATAGAGGCACTTTAAAAAGGAAATTTAATATAGGTCTCTGTAAAAATGTTTCCTTCCTTCCTTTCTGTCCTTCAGAGATGGCGATAATAATTGCTCATGGCTGCCTCGCTTCCCCTCCTTGCTAAGAAGCTACCACCAGGCCATCTCTGAATGAGCGCGATGCTCTGCTTGACTTTCACCTGGTGGGAAGCAGTATATATCCAAAGAGCAGTCCTGTAATTTACATTTAATGCAACCTTTCCGTTGACCAAGAACCCACAAGCTAAACCCTCATCTCACAGCTAAGGACTTTCCCACATTTGTCAGTCTCTGCCACTCCAGGATCAGCTAAAGGATCCACCCATTTAAAGTCAGAGCCCCACATGACAGTTTTTCTGCCTCTGTGAGGAGAGGAATCCTTAGGGCCCCTGCTGGCATTTTTACACATTTAGCCTGAGACAGAAAACTTTTAAAATTAGGAAATCTTCACGAAGGATGCACCTCATAGAAAGAAAAGGAGCAGTTTCTTTTCGTAACTAATGTGCATTATTTGACTGTCCATGTGTGTATGAGGATGTACTACAGACTATTTTTAACAGCATGTTGGTGGCTTCTGTACTTATGACTGTGATTTCATTTCAGTGTCTGTGGTTGTGTGGTATTCTCTGTTAGAGCCAATCCTTCACTAGGAGTTAGTTTATTTAAATGTAATTGGGTCCTGTGGATGGAAAAAAAAACTACTGATTTTATGTGTTTGGAGACCCACCCAGACATTTGGTTTGGCCTTCTGTACATAAATAATAACAAGAAGGTGTATGCTGTCATTGCCCTGCTTGAAACACCAGAAGTGGTTTGGCAGGAAAGACACCAAAACAGATTACTCCAGATAAACATACAATCAGATGCTTCTATGCATTAGGTTATTAGTTTATACATATGTATACAAAGTTATAGATTGTGGCCGGGCATGGTGGCACATGCCTGTAATCCTAGCTACTCCGGAGGCTGAGGCAGGAGAATGGCTTGAACCCCCGGGAGGCAGAAGTTGCTGTGAGCTGAGATCCCGCCATTGCACTCCAGCCTGGGCAACAAGAGCGAAACTCTGTCTCAAAAAAAAAAAAAAAAAGAAAAGTTATAGATTGTATTTTGGATTCCTTGTAGATTATAAGAAACAGAAAACCCCATCAAGGTCAAGAACACACCTATCTCAATTGCTTTAAAATAGTTTAATTTTATGAGTTAATTATTTTTAGCATGAGCTTGTATTTAATTGAGCCAATATTAAGAAAATCATGTTTACAATTGCAGTAAGTAAAAAACATCTAGGGCATCAACTTCTAAATGAAAGATTAAGTTGTATTGTATGTTTGTACATTGCTTTTTAGTATAAAACTTTTCATTGATTTACTTCATGAGTTAATAAATATGCTTTAAAAATCTAATTAAGTAAATGCTTTTGCTTACCTCATTTATCAAGAATTTTAAATTCTGTTGCAGATGTTTCAGGGAATGACACAGAGGCCTGGAATTTTAGCTTGTGATACCTGGGGTGAAACTCATGAAACTTTTAGACTTGTAATGAGTTGAGTTGTGCACTCTCAACCTTAGCAGTGGAACTCTGAGTTCTGTACATATTGTCTAATAAAGAACAGGCATTATTTCTTTTAGTTGGATTTCAGTACAAGTATATTTGACAAACTTAGGTTTTAAATTTCTCATACAGTAAGTAGCATTAGGTATTATTAAGCCAAATTTAAGAAACAGAAAATATGCTTTTCAGAAAATGAATATTGATTTTTTACTTTTTATCCATGTTAACTAATAGTCATAAATATTTATTTCTTAGGTACCCTCAAAAATCTGTAGTTTTTAAGCATTTATCTCCATCTTTTAACTTCAATGAGTTAAAGAAAGGAAAGAGTTATATTTTTAGGTTCCATAAAGATTGTAAGGAAAAAAATGAATTCGTGGTACACAGTGAATGAGTTTTTCTGTCTAACATATTATGTAATTTACAATTGCAGGCAAAATTTGTTGTTTTATAGTTTTTTAAAAAAATGTATTTGATGGCATTCAACTAGATTAATTTTCTCAAGAGCTAGTTAAGCTTTATTAACATATTTGCAAATGGTAACTATTATTATGAATGTTTAAGATAGTGATGGCAGCTGTGAGGCAAGAATTATATACTATCGTGATATTTAAAAGCCTCAATTTTTAAATTGCTTCATGGCCTTTCTCAGGATCTTTAATGCTACTAATATCATATACATATGCATAAAAGTAAAAATTCTAAAAATTTGTTTCTTTATAATCTTTTTAACATGCTTTTGCATTTTGTAAGGAAATCTTGACTTTGGGATTTATTGGGAGAGAGGGAAGAACTCTCTGTTTGTTAGCAAATGATCTGAAATAAACACTGTTAGTTTTCAATCTGTTCTACTTCTGGATTTTACTAAACTTTTCTAAAGGCACCTTTTTCCCCGGTACAATCTCATAAGAATTTTCTTTTATTGAGAATATTCACAAGTTTATTATAAGAAGAAAAAGAACTTTACAAAAGTTAGTGAGCCAAAAATATCATCATCCTTCATTGTTTTCATATTTCTCTTAGGTATTTAGGTGATAAAATTTGTGGTTGAGATTTTTGGAGAATTAAAAAGGATGTCTGGAAATCAACTTTATTTAAAAACCAAGCTGAAAGATTAAAATCTCTTCTTCCTCTTAAGTTTGGTTTTCAAATCAAAATTTTTCCTACTTTTTGAAGAATACATATTACGTTTTATGAAGTTGCTTTGCATACTGGAACTTTTATGCCTTTTTGAAAATATTTTTTGTCTAGAACTGAAATTCTCAAGATTATGCCGGAAACTAGCCAGAATACAGAAACAATGGATGTTCTCCTGGTAATCTACATGCTCTAGGTTACATTTGTCTGTTGTTATTCATTGTATATTTAATAATCTGTGTTCTCTGTAAGAGTTAAGTGTTTGGAGAGGCCCATTAGCACTTCTAGGCTCCTAGAATAACATTTCTTGGGAATGTGTAAGCATATGATTCCAAAGCATTTGATTATTTCAGTTTAAAAAATTAACTTCCTTTTGGACTTTATATTACAGAAAAAAATGCAATCTTTGTTTTTTTCTTTAAAAGAGGAGTTGTTTTTGCTTTTATATTAATGATCAGCTAATTTGTCTTCATGTAGACAGGTCCATGTAGTTTGACAATAACCTTCATCATGCTATGCTTCCGTAACATTGTCTTTTTTTATTTAAAAAAAAGATTTTAGAGACAGAGTCTCACACTATCACCCAGGCTGGAGTGCAGTGGTGCAGTCATGGCTCACTGCAGCCTTGAACTCCTGGGCACAAGTGATCTGTCACCTCAGCCTCCTGAGCAGCTGGGATTACAGGTGTATACCACCCTGCCCTGCCAACATTCTCATTAATAATTATTAGAAATGAAAAAGAAGCTAAAACATTGTGACTGTTCCAATTAGATGACTTAATCCTTGGTTTTCTGGTAAATGAAAAAGTTTTACATCAATGTGATAAAAGAGAATGGAGATTACTTTTCTTAGAGTTATGTAACATCCACAAAAGAGCTTATCTAGGCTATTTGTGCAAAGCTCATTAACCTGAGACCCATGGACCCAGGAATTCCATGGCTTCTTGTAATTGTCTACAAAATTATTCATATGTACAGTTTTATACGAAGAAGGTCTATAACTCCCACTAGATTACTAATACTTTTGAAAAACAAATGCTGTTCCTTAAGAATGCTGAAAGAAAATTAGAAAAATATAGTTTGATGTATACCTAAAGTACATCTTGAAAGATGGAGCCACTCTCTTTGGCATTAGTGTATTTAATGCCATCCCTGAAACCCACGCCACTAATCTGACCATGTATTCAAGTGAGGGACTGGTGCCTCTCTAGCATCCTGCCTGCACAGACAAACCTCCTTTCCCCTCATTCAAGCTCCTAACTTCAGAGCTTCTTAGGGCCATTGTATTTTTGAAGAAACCATCTTAGAAAGACGGTCTCTAAATCAAACTGACAGTAGTAGTATCCAGGGTCACCTTTGTGCTTCTGTTCTTTGAGGTTTCAGCTTTAAGCACTAAGTCAAAAACAAATTCACTTCAGTGATTTAGAATAACCAGTAATGGAGAAAGAGGGTGGAAAGGAGGTAGAAAATGATGTATTTAGTCCCTTTAGAAGAAAGGAAAGGGGAAAAGAGTTAAGCATAAAGCAGAGTAATATGAAATAAGAATGAATAAGGTTATAAGAGGTAGGTCTAGCAAGAGAGTGAGGGAAATTATTTTCAGTATGGTTAGAATGTGGAGAAGTTACTCAGAAGACTTGAGATAATGAATATGAACATACTTTGAAAAGTATTAAGAGTTACGCAAATATAAAGGACCAGAAGGCTAATAATGTGAAAGGGAATGTGAAAAAGGAAGGTTGTAAATATAAGCTCACTGTCTTACTCTGTTTGGGCTGCTATAACAAAACACCATACAATGCATAGCTTATAAACAACAGGTGTTTAATTTGACAAAAATAATTGCAGATGTTCAGATAACGGGAACGCCAAAAGAATCCTTAAAACTCACCTAGGTCCACCCCCTCATTTTACAGCTGAGGAAGCGGAGGCTCCCTGTAGTTTCATGACTCAAAGTCACAAAGCTAATTCATAGTGCAACCCAAGCTTCTGATTCCCAATTCAGCATTGCTTTATTTATTTGTATCATATTTTGCTATTTATATAGGTTGAATGGAAGGTTTTAAAAGATGATCATTGTCCTTATTTTGTCATTTGTCTATAAACTGTTTCTCCTAGATAGAACATTTTTTTAAATGTCATAATAGAGGATAAGATACATATTGCACTGATTCTTCCCTCTCCCACGAAGTTGATTGTTCTGGGTTCTTTTGCCTCAAGAATATTTGGCTCCTATTACCTGCATATCACTTCTCATAATAGTGGGTGGTTGTTTTGTCTCCTTCTCCAGATTCAAGCTCCTTGAGGGCACAAGAAGGTTGTTTTCATCTTAGGAGCTCCTAGCCAGATATGGCTCTTGCCACCTAGGGAGCTGTGACTGAGCTGTGAGTGCATGTGTGTTAATTTAAATGTCTTTTTTTTTTTTTTTTGACTCAGAGTCTTGCTCTTGTCACCCAGGCTGGAGTGCAGTGGCATGATCTCGGCTCACTGCAACCTCCGCCTCCTGGGTTCAAGCAATTCTCCTGCCTCAGCCTCCTGAGTAGTTGGGATTACAGGCGCCTGCAACCATGCTCGGCTAATTTTTGTATTTTTAGTAGAGACGTGGTTTCTCCATGTTGGTCAGGCTAGTCTGGAACTCCTGACCTCAGGTGATCCGCCCGCCTTGGCCTCTCAAAGTGCTGGGATTACAGGCGTGAGCCACCGCGCCCAGCCTTAAATGTCTTTTATGCTATGAATTAAAATGTCTAACTCTATCATTATTTCTAGTTCTTAAAACACTTTGTTAACTGTTAACACATTTCCAGTGAGATGTAAACAAACAGTTTGAGAAATGGCAGATCAGGGGTTTAAGCAAATTAGGGTAGATTAGGAAACACTTTAAAAAAAAGGTTCAGCTAAAGTTAAATGAAACAGCAGGAGGCCAAATGATACGCTTTACAGATAGAATGTTGTGGATTGTTGGAGCTTAATAGGCAAATGTTCTCATTTTAAGGGTTATAAAATAATTTTTAACTGCAATTCCTGTGCTTAAAAGAAATAAAATCCCTTTTAAAGAAAAAAAAATGAGAAATTGAGAAAGTACTATTGATACTTGCTCATAAGATTTTTTTCCTCCAAGCCTGCTTCAAAGCAGCCTTTTCACACTCAGTCTTCTTCTCATTTGTAGAAATGATATTGACCCTTTGAAGATTTTTTTTGTCCAAATTCTCATAGTTCATAAAATTAAAAGTCAAGTTGACAGTCTGTTTCAGCCCTCTCAGCCAGATCTTCCTTGACCATGGTTCTCAAGGGAAATGTGGGGAGGTGATTTTATTACCATTTTGCAGTAATTGTATACTCTTATTTCATCCACCAGAGCTTTTCTTTCAAGCAAGAATGTGTTTGGACTTCAAAGAATTAAATGCATACAACTTGCACATTCACAAACCAGTAACAGGAAGGGACTAGGGAAAAGGAAAACGGTGCAGGGTAACTTATTTCTACAATGTGTATTGGGAGAGAAAAGGAGAAAGAATTGCTAACAAAGCTGGCATATAACCGTGAAGAACTTGTCTCCCTCTTTAGCCTATTTCAATTGGATTTTAAACTCTTGTCCCATTGAGCAAGAATACCAGATACTTGCATCTAATAGCAAATGTGGCAAATACTTGATGAATTAATTGGAATCAGAATCAGAATGAAGTGGAGAAAAGGACCCTTCTGTAGTATCTGGAAGATTCTTCTACTACTGCCATTATTGGTTGTAGAAATCACTTGAAAGGAATCCGCTGAGCAACAGCTCTGGGTTTAGCATTTGGCCTGGGGCTGGGAGAGATAGAAAAGTGAAAGTTCCCTGCCCTCAAGGAGTTTAGAGGCTGCCTAGAGGACAGAATCAATGAACTTGTCACCATAAACCAGGTAAATTAGGACATTTTGAGGGAATTCAAGTTCAGTAATGTTTAGGGGAACATTGAAACTGGGATTTGATATGGCTGATGGAGGTATGAGGATATGAAAATTGAGTAGGGAAGGAAAATGAAATAAGGTTTTATTTATTTCTCTCTTTGTGTGTTTCTTTATTTGCTTGTTTATTTTGGCATTGTCCTTAGGGTTAAGAGGAAGAATGGCATGATGCAGACTCAGAGATGAAAGACAATTGATAAGACTGCGGGAGAAGCAAGAAACTAAACTAAAAGACTATTAATGACCATTTAGGAGAAAGCAATAAAAATTAACTAGATAGTTAAGATTATGGAATGCCTTGAAAGCCAAGCAAAGAAGTTTGGATTTGATAAAGGAGAAAATAAGCAAGTACCAAAGCTTTTGATTGTATGAATGGTATTGTTGAAGAGGTGTTTTAGGAAGCAAGAGGACCTGGAGGCAGAGAGCTCATTCAAAGCCAGTCAACATACTGGGAGGCTGGCACTGAGGTAGGGCCCAACACATAGAAAAGAGCATTAAAAATGAATCTAGAACATTCATGGTGGCTCACGCCTATAATGCCAGCACTTTGGGAGGCCGAGGCAGGAAGATCACTTGAGCCCAGGAGTTTGAGACTAAGCAAGCCTGGGCAACATAGGGAGACCTTGTCTCTATTAAAAATAAAAATTAAAAAATTAACCAGGCAAGGTGACACATTTCTGTAGTCCCAGCTATTCAGGAGGCAGGAGGATCCATTGAGCATAAGATGTCGAGGCTGCAGTGATCCATGTTCGTGACACTGCACTCCAGCCTAGGTGACACAGCGAGATCTTACCTAAAAAAAAAAAAGAAATCCAGAGTAAACTTACCAACTAAATAGAAGCAATGAAGGAGGAGCCAAGGGTCCCACTAAAGGTTGAAGCTTGGTGACCATAGAAAACTTCACAGCCTGATTAGGCACGGTGAAGGGGCCCTGATAGTAAGGCACTACATTTTCCCCTTTCAGACAAAATGCTTTAAACTAGTGTGGGAAGGGGAGGGGAAGTAATGTGCTCATAAAGGTTTTTTTTTTTTTTTAACTCACAAAAAGATATTCATTTTTCCTCATGATTTTAATGGGCTTTTGGTAGTTTTAATAAAACAGTGTTGGGGCTCTGTTTTATTTATAACATTTAGAGCTTATGTTAGCCTATTAATGTCATTTATGCTGAATAAAGTGGAAATATTTTATGGAATGTGGAATAATGTAAGTCATTTTTATATCTTTCTAAATAAAAAGGATTGATTAAACAGAAATACCCATAAACTATTCTTTTGGAACTTCCGTAATGGGACTATCAGGGTGTCTTGCACCTAGTAAGTGTTCAATATATACTCCTTGAATATGTAAATATAAATAAACCCAGAACTAGGCCATTAGGTGAACTAGACATGAGATGAAATGGAGCATTCGTGGTGGGTGCCACTCTTGTGGGAGAACAATGGGCAGAAGTTCATTTGTCCCTGTCTATAGGACTTTTGGTGAGACAGGATTACCTCCATGCATTTAGCAGAAAGAAGGAAGACAGAGTGCCCCAGCACCAGCTTATAAGTATTGTGCAACCCTTTCACGGGTATCACAGGAAAGATGCAGTGCCGTGGAACAAATGAAAACTGATTCTCCAATATTCCATTTGGCCTCACCCTATTACATTCTAATTTTGTGGCTATATATAAGAGATTCTTCCCAACAATTAATAGTGTATGCAAAAAGCAGTGTATTTTCAACCCTTGCAAGAAACTTGGGCAAATTAGAGGTTGGTTTTCTTCACTCTGGAAATAGAGTTCTAGAGTATTTAGGGTGATACAACATCTGCTTCCTCTGAGGACAAAAGTGAGGATCAGAGTAAAGAGATATATATATGAGAACATTACAAAAATATTGGCCATATAAAAGATGCAGTTTATTCCCATGTTACTTACATTTTTCAGTGAATGTACTTTTGCTATTCTTTCTATGTCCTAGTAACAGCATTGTTAAAAATCCTCCAAAGGGAATTCTGCCTTTGGCTGCAATTATTTACCATAGTAGAGATGTTTTTAATTCTAGTTTGTATATGTGAAGTAAACAAAAATAAATGATTTTAAAAATTCAATTTCTTTACCACCAATATCGTCATCCTTCCAAACACCCTTTTTATTTTTTTCAGATTACCATGTATTTTGCACATTTTTGTACTTTTGAATTCTGGTAATCATTTATGAATTAATTGTTCATACTTAAGTTCATTTTCCCCTACTACTTGCTGTTATCATGTATTATAATGATGTATTTGCTCTTTTGCACAATTATTTTTTGTTTGAATCATAAGATGTTTATGGCAGTGTGACTTCAGCCTATATGTCACCTTTTACACTAGTGATGATTATGACATGCTTATCTGATTAGTCTTGACAGCAAATTTAATGGGTGTGTGGCAAAGAGTACCAATTTGCCACACACTTTTGAGGCCTTTTAATGATCTTGTGCCAAAATCCTAAAATACATGTGCCATATGCATTATATATAGTTTAGTTTTTCTGATCAAACTTGGGAATATTACAAAAATTACAGTGTGATAGTATTGCCATAAAACTTAATTTAAGAGTTGAATAGGAAAGTGTTTATGTTCCACAGGGATTTTCATCTTTGTTGATAAGTTTTATTGCTTATAGCCTCCGTGATACCTACAATGAAAAAGTAGTGGTGTTGGCTCATAGCTAGATAGGATTGCTAGCCAGATCTTTATGCAACAAAAATGATTACAGTCACTGTGTATCACAAACAGGCAATAGGTGTGTATTATATGCTAAAACCAAATGGCTTCTGCTTTCTGAACCTCTTTTTTAGTCCCTTTCTTGTATTGTTCGCATCCATTTCGGTGCCTCTTTTCTCTGTCCTTCCTACTCTGCCAACTCTCCTCCCCAATTATTGTCATAATCCTGATCTCCAGCTTCAGGATGATAAGCCCCAGTCTCAATTTCATTGACTTTTGTGATAATTTGACTTTCACCCTCAATGTTTTTCAGACATCTACACCTAGGTCCATCCTATGACACCTGTCACTGCTTCACACTCTTCTGCATTATTAATTTTTCCCTTTCCACTAGCTCATTCCCATCATCATCTCAACCTTCCCTGTATCTCCCTACTTATAAAACCCTCCCTAATGTTACATCTACCTTCAGTTACCACCCTATTTCTCTGGTCATTTTTACAGCAGACTCTTCTGAGAATTTTCCACACTTGACATCTCCATTTTTTTCATCTTCTTTTTCCTTTCTACCCACGTTCAGGAGGTGTTTGCACTCACACCACTCTACTAAAGAAGCTCTGATCAAGGACTCTGTTGACCTGTTCTTTGGCAAACCTAATGACCAATTCCTAGTCCACCTAAGTACAATACCTAGCAGCTTTTAACAAGCTGCCCTCTTCCTTCTTTTGGAGATTTTTTTTTTCACTAGGCTGTCTGTACCACATCCTCTCTTGGTTTTCTCCTACCTCATTTCTGATAAATTTTCTTCATTGGTGCTTCCTTGTTTTGGGAGGAAATAGTGGGAATCTTTCATCTCAGCACAGGCAATAAAAACAACACATTCCCTGTAGGGAATTAAAATAAAGAAAAAACAGTAATAAAACTGACTAAAAGTTGGCCTCTTGTATTTTTGTTTTTACCATGTACTGGCACTTCTAAATATTGTCAATGATAAATCACCTCTTGCATCTGGTTGTAGATTGCTATAGTGCCCCCAGCTTTGCCTTGTGTAGGAGTGAATCCCAGGCTCAATCATGGACCTTCATTCTCCAGTTATCTCGTTCGATCTCATCTCGAAAACTTAAACTACCGTTAATGCATTGCCCTCTCTTCCCCTCCACTTGCTCTCTGTTTCTCTGTCTCTCTCTGTTTCTGTCCCTGTCTCTCCACATACACACACATACACACACCCCTTCATACCCTTGCCTGCTTGACACCTTTACTTGCATATATAAACAAAAAATCTCAAACTAAACATATTCAACCTTCTTTTTACTCCCAACTTGTTCCACCTGCATTTTCTCTCATCTTAGTAAATGGCATCTTAATTCTTATTTCTTGGGCCAAAAACATTGGAATAATCATTGATTCTTTTCATTTTCTCCCATTCCTCATTAGACCCATTGGCAAGTCCTATCTACTGCTCTTTCAAAATATATACCAGTTTCTCTACTGCTTCCTTGGTCCAAGCCACCATCATCTCTGACAATATCGACAATGACCTTATTTTACTTGACTTCTCTGTATAATTTTATACTTATGATTCCAAGGTTTTTTTCCTTTGGCCACTATTTTACCAATCACTCCCCGATCCTGTGTGTACCTCCTTTTTTTTTTTTTTTTTTTTTGAGATGGTCTCATTATTGCAGTGGCAAGATCATGGCTCACTGCAGCCTCAAACTCCTGGGCTCAAGCGATCCTCCCCACCTCAGCATCCTGAGTAACTAGGACGGCAAGTGTGCTCCACCATGCCTGGCTAATTTTGTTTTTATTTGTTGTAGAGATGGGGTCTTGCTCTATTGACCAGGCTGGTCTTGAACTTCTGGCCTCAAGTGATCCCCCATGTTGGCCTCTTAAAGTGCTAGGATTACAGCCATGAGCCACCACTCCCAGCCCCTCTTTGTTCATTCTCAGGATCGTTTGTCATCCTTCAATGTCACTTAATTTCTTAATTTTTGTTCCCTAGAGTTTTGCCCTTAGTCTTCATTGTCCATACTCTATATATTCTAAGAAGTGTCATTTACTCACAAGTCATTGGTTAATAACATCTTCAAATATATTCAACTCAGTTTTCTCTTCCAAGATCTAGTCCCATAAACTTATATGTTTACTAAATCTCTCTACTCAAATTCATGTTCAAAATTGAGCTTATCATTTTTTTTCTTGACCTAATCTTGGACTTTTTAACATTTCTTTTCTCTCAAATGAAATGACTGTTCTACCTTTCTCTACGATTTCTTCCAGACAGTTATAATATGAAGTGTGATGGATGCTATAGTGTCTCTTTTTTTTTAAACAGTGAGACACCTCTTCCTCTATTTAATCCTCTGCACAGCATCCCGCAGATGAAAATATGATCATGGCACCTCTGCTTAAAACCCCCATGCTGCCAAGATCCAAGGAACTCTTTGCCAATACATGCATCCGGGCATGGGAAAAAATAAATTGGCTATGTCTCAGAAACCATTTTTTCTACTGCTCACACAGTCCAAAGAGAGCAGTGTGCCAAATCTCATCAATCTGTTTTCTCATTAATGAATGATTTATTAAATAAACATTTCATGGATATGCATAAGTATTGTCTTGAAAATTCATAGCAGGTTCCAATAGCACATTTTTCATTCTTGGCTCCAAGCTAGCTTTTCTAATCTTCCTTTTCTGGGGCTATGAATACTTTCACTAACTTTTCGTTTCCAGATTTCTTTCACTTATGTTTGTATCCATCATTGCCTAGGTTAGTTCTCATAAGTATAATTTGGTGTATATAACTATATAAATTTGACCTTTTTGAATGTGATGAGATGCAGAAAGTTCCAAGCCAAGGATTATTTACATAGAATTTAGGAAACTTTACTGCATCTTAGGTTAATGGCAAATTTATTTCAACAGTTATCATGTTGGTAAAAAACATTATCTAGTTATCTGAGGATTTTCTTTTATGGCCATATATAATTCACAAAATAAATAACCCTACCTACGAGAAGCAATAATTTCTCCCATGTATATAACTGTAAAGGGTAGTTTATTATAAGTAGTAGCGATGCATTCCATGGCAGGATATATAAACATTAAATATTTAGAAAGTATAGTAGCAAGATTTTATTTATTTGTTTTGCATGCATACCTAGAGATGGTGATAGCAACTTACATTTCATCCTTACAGTGACTAGGTGTGATAGCAAGAAAGAAGGTAATTGTATCCCCATTTTACAGATGAGGACACTGGTGCCAACATATTAATAGATCAGTTTAAATTTTTACAGATTGAAGAAAAGCGTTCCTTATTGAGCTTCTTATTTTATGCATTTCCTATTAAACACTGCCTTTGTGAAAGTTCTAAAGTATTATCTATCTTTGGTTTCATTATGAATTGTTTTCAAGAAAAATAAATGTTTTGTGTCTTAATGGTGAGTTCAGTAAGGCATATGATTTAGGTGACTGCAACACAGGGAATAATCTAGAAAATTACTCAAATCCAATATTTGTGTACAGATGAAAATTTTCAGTTTTGCAGACTGCCACATTTGTAGGCCTATATATCCTGAGATTGTAACTTCTCATCAAGTTTTTCTCTTACCGGAAGGTGGATGGTGGAAGTTTGGTGTGGGAAGCAGAGGATCCCTTCTTTTGCAAGGAAAAAACCTACCTAGGGCTGACTTGTGTATTACTACCAGTCCTTCAAAGTTCATATTCTGTCATGTTAATTTTTCTTTATTTTTATTTTCATTTTTTGAGACAGGGTCTCACTTTGATGTTGAGACTAGAGTGCAGTAGTATGAGTATAGCTCACTGTAACCTCAAACTACTGGGCTCGACCAATCCTCCTGCCTCAGCCTCTGGATTAGCTGGGACGACAGGCATGTGCCACTCTACCTGGCTAATTATTTTTATGTTTTGCAGAGACAGGGTCTCACTTTGTTGCCAGGCCGCTCTCGAACTCCTGGGCTCAGGAGATCCTCCTTCTTCAGCCTCCCAAAGTGCTGGGATTACAGGAGTGAGTCACTGCGAGCCTCACTATGATTTTTGTAAAAGGCCAAGCCTTTACAAATTGATACACATACTGCTTTTATTGCGGCATGTGTAAAATTTGCTTAGGGATTTACTTAAAAAAAACTTTCAAACTACAATGCTTAAGAAATCGATGTTTAGTCTTGTTAACATTTGTTACTTCCAAAATATCTACACAAATAATAGTGATATTTTAAAGGCCTAAAACACTAACTCAACTGATGGACAAAGAGTACATTACATATAAATACAATCTAAAAAGCCATAGTACCAAATTGATATAGTCTTTTCTTTAAGTAACTTGTGTTCGGCAGGATTGATCAAAGCCAGAGAAGAATTATGCACAAGTACAACTACTACTTATTCAATACTACACACTTTGTATTTATTAACTTTGCTCCTTAATACCATCCTGCAAACTTACTATTGTTTCCACTTTCACATATAGAATCCTGAATGTCAGGGGGGTTAAGTAACTTGGACAGTATCAAATAGCTAGAAACTGGTGGAGCTGGGATTCAGGCCCAAGTGTATTTGGATTTGGTTCTTAACTCCATGGCGTTTCTTCCTTGCTCGAAGAGCAGCCAACATTCTCCTAATGAAATACCTCTTTGAACAACATAGGTTTCTGAGGGCAGGGTTGCTGCAGCAGAAGTTGGCAATTTTATGTCACTGATGTTTCACCTTTTATCTTTGCTTGCTCAAACTTCTCAAACAAAAGAATAAATCTCAGATAGTTAAGAAAGAATTGACCATTATTTCAGCACAGGGGTTATGTTCTCTGATTCTTCACAGCAAGAGTGAATGATGGTTTCATGGATAATGTCTCCAAAGAAATATGCCCAAGTAACTCATTGTGATGAAAATAAAATATTGGGAATTATGAAATTAGAGAGTCAAGAAAGCATTTTTAAAAACTGGTGACATTGATTCAACTCTACGGTTGTAGTCATTTAAAAACAGTGCAGTCTTAGAGGGAGGCACCTATCATCACAGGTCTTTGAGACGAAAGTGTAAGAGAAGTTATAGAAGCTTCCAAGAACCAAATAATATCACTGAGCCAAAGAAATGCAGCTTACTTGAGAGTACAGGTACCTTTGTATGTTAGGCCTTTTTTGCATCACTATGAAGAAATATCTGAGGCAGAGTAATTTATAAGGAAAAGAAGCTTAATTGGCTTATGGTTCTGTAGGCTGTATAAGCATTGCACCAGTATCTGCTCTTGGTGATGGCCTCAGTAAGCTTCCAATCATGGCAGAAGGCAAAGGGAAAGCAGGCACATCACATGGCAAGAGTGGGATCAAAAGGGAGAGGGAAGGGAAGGTCCCAGACTCTTTTAAACAACCACATCTTGCATGAACTGAGTGAGAACTCACTTATCACCAAGGGAATGGTGCTAAGCCATTCATGAGGGATTTGCCCTTCTGATCCGATCACCTCCCACCAGGCCTTGCCTCCAACACTGGGAAACACATTTCAACATGAGTTCCAGAGGGGACAAACATCCAAACCATATCACCCTGTAAGGAGTCTTTGAAACAGTTAAAGGAAGTAAAGATAAAGAAGTACTGCTGAATAACTATCTTTTTCTTCTCTGTTAAAAAATAATTTCAAAAGGCTTTTGACCTAGTATATAGCTATTTGAAAAATTTAGTAACTGTGAAGTAGAAAATAGAGGCTTTCATGAATTAAAAACTAGCTATGAGACAACATTGGATGAACCCTATCATGAAAAGAGAAATATTGTATGATTCCATTAAAGCAGTCTAAAGTACTTAAAATAGTCAAATTTATAAATCAAAGAGTAGAATGGTGGTTGCCAGGGACTGAGGGGTAGGAGAAATGGGGAGTTATAAACAAAGGACGTAAAGTTTCAGTTAAGTAATAGGAGTAAGTTCTAGAGATCTGCTGCACAACATTATACCTATAGGCAACAATACTATATTGTGCACATAAACATTTGTTAAGATAGTAAACCTCATGTTTAGTATTCTTACCACAATAAAATAAAAGCTGGTTTTGAGATAGGAAGCAAAGAGTTGAAATAACTAGCCAGTGCTCAGCACAAACAAAGGCTATTATTGGGTGGAAGAGGGATCAGTTTATGGATAGGGATCAGTTCCTATGCTGATGAGCAACCTAGCAAAGCCAGCACAGTATGCTGAGGAATAAAACTTGTTCTAGACAATAAAAATTTTGATGAATCCCATAAGACAGTGGTCTCCAACCTTTTTGGCACCAGGAACTGGTTTCATGGAAGACAGTTTTTCCACAGACGGAGTGGTCAGGTGTAGATGGTTTGGGGATGAAACTGTTCCACCTCAGATCATCAGGCATGAGATTCTCACAAGGAGCACACGACCTACATCCCTTGCATGTGCAGTTCATAATAGGGTTCATGCTACCATGAGAATCTAATGCTGCCTCTAATCTGACGCGAGGTGGAGCTCAGGCGATAACGCTTGCTTGCAGGAACTCACCTCCTGCAGTGTGGCCCGTTCCTAACAAGCCAGGGACCAGGAGCGATCCACAGCCCAGGGGTTAGGGACCCCTGCTATAAGGACTTAAATCTAGATAATTGGGCAACTGGTTGATAGATGGAAACACAATTTTATACTGAAATTATCCTCACAGAAGGTTGATCTTTTAATTTCAAAACAATCAGAAATGAAATAGATTCTTATATGGAGAAATACATTAGGAATTAGTAAATTTAAGAAAAAACATTTTAATAAAAGCACTTTAAAATATAAGACATTAAAAAGATGTATAAGTAAGTTATTGAAACTAATTTATATCCGGAACATATTAAATTCTTTTGAGGCCCCATTACACTGAGGTCATAGATGACTCAAGAAGCAGAAAGAAGTGATCACAAATTCCTGGCTGAGGAGGCCCCAGGAGATAGTACTCCCTTACTATATAAAAATAACTTCTGGGTAAAAACAGACAGGGCAGGGGAAAAGAGCTTTACTTTTCCAGAAAATAAAAAATTACAAATCCAGCCCCATTCAGATAATTGACACTGGAGCATCCAATGCACTTCAATCTATTACTGCCTGGAAGAAATAATTTAAGAGAAAGCACTACAGGTCAACAAAGATGATGTTGCTTGGTTACTCAAAACCATATGGTAGCATGCTGAGTTGCTCAGCTTTTTTAGAAGAGCAGTCTTTGTATCCACATAGGAAAAGGATGGAGAAGACCACTTGAAATCATTTTGAATTGTGAACTTGCTTTATCTGAACACACTGACTTGACTTTTGCAATGCCAAGGCAAGTTCAGAGGACATTGTTAAAATATCAACTACTAAGATAATAATAAATGTTGAATTTTATGTATTCTTCTAAATACTAAGCTTGTTATGATGAATTTGCTTTGAAGCGATGTGAGCTATTTTTTTTAGGAGGAAAATAATTTAGTTTTCAGGCTGCCTGGCCCAGGAGTCCTGAGGACTGCCCAGAGGCAGTCCTTTCCAGCGGGGAGGTACAGAGCTTTGGAGTCAGACACTCATTCAAATCTCACTTCTGCTGCTCTGTGCCTTTGGAAAAAGTTAAACTGTCTGAGCTTTGATATCTCATCTCTTCCGTAAACACAGTGATTTTTTTCTGTTGCAGATTACTGTGAGGATTAAGTAAGGAAATGCAGGATACATGCCTAGCACCTAACAGGTTTCCAAAAATGATAATTTATTAGTTTACAATTAGAGTGCTGCTAATATCTTTTATTGTATTCATAGGCTCTAAAATATCCTTTTACAGTTAGTCACATAGCTTCAGTAGAAGTGGGAGAAGCTTCAAAAGTAAAACACAAAAGGCATGGCTAGAGGGGTTGTGGTGTGAAGGTTGTTTGACACTTGTGAACTCTATCATAGAATTTAGTCTTTTTCTGCAATTTAAAAAAAAGTAAGAGTTGGGCTTATTGTAAATGAAAATAACATGGGATTCATAATGCTGCATAGGAATACAGAAAATGTTTTTCTTTCCCTTTACTATTTTACACCAGTTGGCTTAATATTTACTCTGGTGGTATGTATTTTATTTTATGTGCTAAACATTTTGTAAGAATAGTACTATGCTTTATTGTTTAATGCATTAGCAAGTTATTGGAGGGAGGTGAGATGTGGAGGTTTTGTAGGCAAATAGTATTAGTACTATGCTTGGCAACTTGAACATATATCCATTATTTTAAAAATTCCAGTTACCTCTAAACTTGTGCTGAATGCATCCCAAATTTTGCCCATGGCTGTTGCAATCGTCCAGTACAGGTTAAATTTATTCCCATATCTTAATCTTATAATTCTCTGCATAAATATCTAGACTGTCAAAAAATTAAAATTCCAAATATTTTCCTGGCCATGAGATTTGTATGGATTATAGTTTTGCAAAATTGTTACCCCAATTAGCCAGGGGTGGGGGGCGGGTAGGAGCAGAAGATTTGCCAGATGGGAACTTGATGATTTTTGAACTGAGATTAAATACCTGAAAGTTGTCAGTTTACTTACCAGAATAAATATTGCTTGTACAGGGAAGGAAAAGGTAGAAAGGAGTAATGAGTTGGAGACTCATTATGGAGAGGGTTAGGGGTAGGTGTGGCAATAAAAGGTAGTGAGAGAGAGGGCCGTGAGAACTTTCATTCTTACGATTAGAAAGAATTGACCAGCCAGGCGCGGTGGTTCACGCCTGTAATTCCAGCACTTTGGGAGGCCGAGGTGGGCAGATCACAAGGTCAGGAGTTCAAGACCAGTTTGATCAACATGAGGAAACCCCATCTCTACTCAAAATACAAAAATTAGCTGGGCATAGTAGTGCGTGGCTGTAATCCCAGCTACTCAGGAGGCTGGGGCAGGAGAATTGCTTCTTGAACCGGGACCTGGGAGGTGGAGGTTGCAGTGAGTCAAGATCGCGCCACTGCACTCTAGCCTGGGTTACAGAGCGAGACTCCATTTAAGGAATGGGAACCTTAAACATTTTGGCATTAATCTTGTTTTTTGTAGGTGTAACCATTTGGGTTACACTAAGGAAATAGGTGATTAGCAGAATTCAGGCCTGAATGAGAATGACAAAAATGAACGCTAGAAATAAATGCAGAATCAAAAAAAGGAAAGCTACTTGTATGATTTAAAAACTATGGTTCAATATATCATTGTGGTTAAGAGAACTATCCCTGAAATAAAACTGTGTGGGTTCAAATCGCAGCTCCATCACTTGCTATGGGTGTCATAACGCAAATAAAGATATCATTCAGTACTTGGCACAGAGCAGATATTCTGTAAAATGTTGTTATTGATGCTGATTGTGATGATCAATACACTATTCCACAGAAAATAATGTTGATTACTGCCACATTGTGTTAATAAAAATAGCATAATTTGGCATAATTTTCAAATGTGTGATTATCACCAAATTGACAGGATAGAGTAGAATACTGGATAAACTAAGTCAATGGCATTTTTTAAAAATACTATTGAAACAAGGAAGGTCAGGTGCTAGAGAACACAAATTAGTAATCTAAATTACCAGCAAAAGAGACAAATCGTGTTAACAGCAGTCAGATTTGTTATTACAGACCAGTTATTAAAGTGATATATTGTAAGATGCTATGTATCATTACTAGGTTTTAAACATTTGCATTTTACACAGGCAGAAGAATATAGATTAATCATTTCATTTTGTAAGTTAAAAGCTCCTTTATTAAAATATTTATATTATTTGTATGAAGAGAGAAACATTATTGAGGATCTAAACATTCTTTTATGAGATTATTTGTACAAGTAGTTCTCATTGGAGCAGTCTCTAAGTGCCACATGACCTAATTTGTAAGATTAAACAACAGTTGCTGATTTTGACATTTTGTGCATTTCATTAAATCACTATCAAATGAAGTAACTTTAATATGGCACCAAATTATTATTTGGTTATATTTTATATTCAAGGAACATACATAAGTTATGAAACAGCAGAATTTTCAGAGGTCTAGAGAAAAGTTGCTTTCCCCACAACTTGGTTTCCGGCCTTTGCTAAGACTAGGAAAACCTTTACAGGCTCCCAAATATTGTGGTATTACAACTAGATACATTGAAAATTTGACAGACTTTTATACCAGACAGACAAGGGTTTCATTCCAGGCCATTGGTTTCTAACTTTGTGACCTGAGGCAAATTACTTTAACCTCTTTAAGCTCTAGCTTCTTGATTTGTAAAAGAAGGATTAATAATTGCCTCATTATGTTATTGTGAGGATTACATGATGATTTCTATACAAATAGCTTATCACAGTATCTGGCAGAGATATGAACTCAATAATTTGTCGTTTTATTTTTATTTTCATTAATCTTTAAGGAATAGCAGTTATTTGGTCAAAGTCACCTAGGTACTACTGACATTCATTTTGAACAAGTCTATATGATACGTTGAAATGTGTATGTGGGGGTAGTGGTAGAGATTTTCTGATAAATTATGTTGATTCTTCGCTAGAAAAAAGAGAAATGGTTTTTACATGCACACACATATATAGAGAGAGAGCAGGGAGTATTATCTGCATTTGTATTATCTGTGATATAGTTGACAGAGCTCTCAAGTTAGAGTCCTGAAGCTCTGGGAAGCTATAGGAAAATTCTCATCTTCAGATTCATCTGTTTTAGGATATAGGATGTAGGTTAGTATTTTGTATCAAAGTGTCTTAGGTGACTTTGATGTCTTACTCTGTCCTTACTTGAGAATCTGTGAAATGAAAAGCTGCATTTGAACAACTCGAAATTTATTGGGGAAACATACTTGGACCATGTAAAAATTAATACATCATGATAAGTGCTGAAACATACATGTAAGCTAATCATCATGGGTGCACAGAGGAGGTTTCACGTGCTTTTGGTTCTGAGGGAAGAATAGGAGGCTCACAGGGGAAGAACAAAAAGGTATTCAAAGTCAAAGGAACCACGTTAATCAAGGCATAACTTTATAAGAAGTTGTCAAGAGAAAGAAGGTGGACTTCTTGAGTGACATGTAGGATGTCCATTAAGGCTGTGATTTATTTGGAAGCTACTCGTGGATTTATAAGTAAAGACAGAGAATAAATTTTTTCTTTCATGACGAATTTAACATAATGGTTTTTTGGTGGGGGGGGCACTGAGTGTTTATTATGATTGTATTGTTTTTAAATAGATTACTACTAAAGGCCAAAGGTTTTATACGCAGCAGGAAAGACAATTAGTAAATGCAATAATAGTGCCTTGGTATGCACTTCTATTTTCAAGGTTAATTATTTGTTTAATTAAAGCCTTCAGAATCAACCAGAGATGCTATTGATAGAAATAGTAAATAAACGTGATTCCCTTTGGCAGTTAAGAATTATGTGACTTTTTTTTTTAACTTCCTGATAACATCTGGTCTTTTCAGACTTTAAAGATTACATCATGTTACACCTTTAGCTGTATTATTTTCTATTACTGTTACTATTTACATAATTCTATCTTCATTTTATGCATGAGGGGCTTGAGGTTTAGCGAGGCTAAGTAATTCACCCATACCCAGAAGTGATGACGAAATGATTTGTACTCAAGATTCTATTTTCTAAAAAGATAACTCTTGAGATTTTATGAGGGATTGGATTGGAAAGACAGGGAATTTGAGGCATATAGATGATTATAGAGGCTGCTGAAATGGTCAGGAAAGAGAAGAAGACAGAGGGAATAGAGAGCACCCATGATAAGAGACTTGGTAAAATGGAATCAACAGCAGGTGGTGGCTTGGTGTGGAGAAGGAATGAGATGTCGAAGGAAATTTCTGAGGTCTAGTTGTTTTGTTTATTCCATTGGTTCCCCTACAATAGGGTGCGAAAACGAAACACGCAGTTAGTTAACAATAATGATTTGTGTTTGGTGTTGAGTTTTGTAAACCAAGACATTGTTGGCACTTTTGCTCTAAAGCTCAAATAAAAATGAGAATAAAGATGTGGATTTGCTGATGACTTGGACTTATTCTTCGGGTGCCCCCTCCGGTGCCTGATGTTTGCTTTGGCACATCAGCTATTGTATACAGTAATGATTTTTTTTCTTTTCTTTTTGATACCTTATCAGAGAAGTAAAAGTATGCTCATAATTTATGTAATGTGCTATTGTCACTATAACACATAATCCTATAAAATGTAGGCTTGGCCAAATAGTCCAATGACAAAAATCATAATGAGCCTTTCCTGCTCCCATATTTTCTCTATCAGTGTGTTTGTTCTGTGCTGCTAATAATTAAGAATTAAATCTAATCCTATCACTCCCTGGGCTCATTTTACCAGCTACTGCTCACTAGGATATAATGTGTGCTGGAGACTCACCTGAGATTCACCTGATACTTATCTCTCCTGACTGCCAAATTTTGGGTTCTTGTGATAATTAGCCATGATGTGAGAGCTGGATATGGCATGCTGATTACCTTTCACTCTAATGTCTTCTGCAGAAACTGCCTCATTGGGAGCCAGGACTTGTGATGATGATCTTACAGAGCAGCAGTTGAGATCAACCTCAGGTAATGGTTCCTACTCCTTCTCAAAATATTTCCTTGTCCTAAATGAGTTGCTTTTGTCACTCTCATAATTGATGTAATAAACATTCTCTGGAACTTCTCTAATTAGATCTGATCATATGCCTTATTCAAATAAGTAAAAAGCAAAATGAAATAAATTAAATAATTGGAAGTATATGTAAATTGACTTTACATTTTAGAGCAGTTTTAGGTTCACAGCAAATTTCCCCAATACCCTCTCCCCTGACACATACATGCATAGCCTCCTTCATTATCACTGCCCTCCCCACCAGAGTGGTACACTTGTTCAATGATGAATCTGTATTGACAAAACATTATCACTTGAAGACTGTAGTTTTCATTAGGGATTACTCTTAGTGTTGTACATTTTATGGGTGTGGACAAAAGCATAATGACATGTATCCATCATTATAATATCATATAGAACAGTTTCACTTCCCTATAAATCTTCTGTGCCAGTCTATTCATTGTTTCCACCTCCTTGACCCCTGTAAACCAGGGATCCTTTATGGTCTCTTTAGTTTGACTTTTTCCAGAATGTCATATAGTTGGAATCAAACAGTATGTAGATTTTTTTAGGTTGGCTTCTTTCACTTAGTAATATGCATTTAAGTTTTCTCTATGTCTTTACATGGCTTGATAGTTTATTTCCTTTTAGTGCTAAATAATGTATATATATATCATTGTCTTCATATATCACAGCTTATTTATTCACCTACTGAGAACATCTTGGTTGATTCCAAGTTTTGGAAATTACGAATAAAACTACTATGAGCATCTGTGTCCAGGCTTTTGTGTGGACATAAATTTTCAACTCCCTTTGATAAATGCCAAGGAGTACCATTACTAGATTGTATGATAAGAGCATGTTTAGTTTTGTAAGAAACCACCAAACTGTCTTCCAAAGTGGTTGTACCATTTTGCATTCCCACCAGCAATGAATGAGAGTTCCTGTTGCCCCACATCATCACCAGCATTTGATGTTGTCAGTATTCTGGATTTTGGCCATTTTCATAGGTGTGTAGTTGTATCTCATTGTTGTTTTTATTTGCATTTCCCTGATGACATGTGATGTGGATTTTTTCATACATGTAATCTTTCATATGCCTATTTGCCATCTGTATATCTTCTTTGGTGTGGTGTCTGTTAAGGTCTTTGGCCAATTTTTTAATTGAGTTGTTTATTTGCTTGTAAGAGTTGTAAGAGTTCTTTGTATATTTCAGATGACAGTCTTTATCAGATATGTATTTTCCAAATCTTTTCTTCCAGTCTGTGGCTTGTCTCATTATTTTCCAACAGTATCTTTCAAAGAGCAAAAATTTTAATTTTAATGAAGTCCAACTTATCAATTCTTTCTTTCATAGATTATGCCTTTAGTGTGGTATCTAAAAAGTTGTTGCCAAACCCAAAGTCATCCAGATTTTCCCTTATGTTATCTTCTAGGAGTTTTATAGTTTTGTGTTTTGCAGTTAGGTCTGTAATCCATCTTGAGTGAATGTTTCTGAAGGATATAAGGTTTGTGCCTGGACTCTTTTTTTTTTTTTTTTTTCTTTTTTGTCGATGTTTGTAGCTTCTTAAAGAATAAGTTAAAACTTCTGCTAATAATTTTTCACATCAATATTTATACACTATGAAACTTCACCTAAATTATAGGTTTTATACAAAGTATATATTAATAAGCTGTGAAAAATTATTATTTTTCACAAGTCAAAAAGCCTAGTTGATGGAGTTATTTTTGGTAATTATTGAATTCATTGGATTTTGCATAGTTATGTCAACATATCCTCTAATCCTTTTGCTTTGGTGTATATATATATATATATATGTATATATATATATATACATACATACATATATTTGTTAAAAAATGGCAGTTACACCTTCTTAGCTGCATTATATTCAGATAATTTAAAAGGAAATTCACTCCTACTACTACAACACACCTCATTTATTTCTGCTATATAAATATGACCTCAGTTTCCAGATTTATCCAATTGGAATAATAACCTGCTATACAGAACAATAAATGATTACCAAAGGTCCTTTGCATTCACGATATATTGGAATACTTAAAATAAAAACAATTTTGCAAGTGAAAACATCCCTTCCATATAAAGTCAGGACATTCCTCATAAAAAATTCCAGCTTCAAAGTTAAGTTTACCTTTACCTATGCATGTCTCATCAATACTTTTTAAAATCTTATTTTCTCTTAAAAATCTAGAGAACATATTTAATATGAAATAGAATAAACCTACTCTCCTTCCCCCACCTCAAACCAATGAAAAGATTTCATTAATGACCCAGCAGTGATATGACAAAAATCAAGAGTTATGGCAAAAATTTCAAGCTAAAAAGAGATTACTTCCTGTCAATATGTTTCTTTATTGCTTTGTAAACAAAGACATCAAAATCTACATTATCACTTCAATCTGTCTGAGAATCTTTAGACTTAGATATTCCCATACCTTCTGGATGTTTTCATCTAGATGTTCTGTAGTGAGGCTAAATACAACAAATTCCAAATTGAACTTCCTTTTCTGCAAAACTATTTGTTCTCCTCTTTTCTCCATCTCAATTGATGACATCACAACGTAGACTTAGTTGCACAAATAGTCAAATTAGAAATCATCAGTTTTATTTAAAATATTAGTGAGTATCTTCTATATGCCAGAGACTGCGGAGCATACATTGTGAATAAGACAGATGAAGTCCCTCACTTTAGATAATATCTCTAAACAAATAAACAAAAAAGTATTTTCAGATTGCAATAAATGTGATAAAGGAAGTGTTAAAGAGGTGATATGTTAGAACAGAGGTTCTCAAAGTGTGGTCCCCTTTCAAACAGCATCAGTGCAACCTAGGAACTTGTAAGAATGCAAATTACTGAGCCCCAACCCAGACCTACTGAATCAGAAACACTGGAGGTGGAATCCAGCAAGCCTCTCAGGTGGTAGTGATTCTGCTAAAATCTGAGGACCTTACTTGTGTGACAGCTCATCAGCTACTTTAGGAGCAGTAGTCAGAGAAGTTCTCTGAGGAAATGACAAGTGAGCCGAGTCCAGGTTAATGAAAAGGAGCCAATTATGCAGAGTCTGGGAAAATGTACATCAGAGTTTGGAAAAAATTGGTCCCATTCCAGGAAGAGAAAGAAAGCTAACATGGAGAAAGATGAGGGAGTGAGGAGGAGTGTAGCATAACTTGCAGCCAGAAAAGTAGGCAAGGGCTTAATTGTTTCAGCCTAGTAAGGAGTTGTTATGTTATTCTAAGTGAAATAGTAAGCTATGACAGGTTTCAAGCAGGAGAATGGATTGATTTTATTTAGTTGTGCAGAATAAATTATAGGAACACAAGAATAAGTCTTATCTAGTTATAAGACCATTGCAGGAATATAGGTAAGAGATTAAAGGTACTGACAGGGAAAATGTAAAGTAGATGGATTCAGTATACATAAAGTATCTTGGAAGTAGAAATAGTATGATTTACTGATGGATAGGATGCATATGAGTGGGAACGAGAAGACTAGGGGTTGACTCTTGCTTGTGCTGAGTGGTGGCATGTTAATGGCAATGGTAAAGTTGGGGAAATGGAGTAAGATGAGTTGAGGAGCATTAAGAGCTCTGATTTTGGCATACTAAACTAGATAGACTTTTTGGACATCCAGTAGAGTTACAAAATATAAAGCCATGAGTCTGGATGAGATCATCTAGGGAGGTAATGTAGACAGAGAAAGGGCTTAGTACTAATACTGGAGACACTCAAGTATTTAGTTGTTGTTTAATAGAGGAGGCCCCAGCAAAGGAGAATAAGAGGAAATTCTCAGAGAGGCAGGATGAAAATCACAATTACCTGATGCAATACAATCCAAAGAGAGGCACGATTTTCCAGAAGAAGGGAGGAGTAACATCGGTTGAGCAAAGAAAGTGAAGTAAGATGCAGAGAAGTAACCACTGAACTCAGCATGGGAGTCATTGGTGACTTTGAGAGGAGGAGTTAATGTGAACAGAAACCAGACTGGAGAGGGTTGAATAATAAATATGATTTAGTAGAGAGGGAAATGCAAAAAGAAAAAAAAAAAAACCAAAGCCAGACTACCAAGACAAAATCAAACACCCCTTTTACATCTTATTAAAGGGAAATAGGGGTTGGGGTAGCATGTGGACTCTTCCTTTTCTTTCCCAAATTTTGCTTTCTAAACCCAATTCACTGTTCCAACTAACATGTATTGCCTGCCTACTGTATTCCAGGCACTGTTCCAGCTGCTTCTGGCACAAAGATGGATAAGATATTCACTATTTTCAAAAAATGTTTACCTATTACAGCAAGTAGGCAATATACAGATAATTTCCACAAATTAAATTGTGGTGAATGGTTTAACATCAATATACAGGTGAGGGGAAAAAAGCATTTATCCAGAAACACTAATCCTAGTTCAGGGTTCAGAGGAGAATTTTTAGAGAAGAAAACAATAGTACTCAATAGTACTAGTAATAATACAGCTATGATTTTTAATATTTATTTTTACTAAGCTTGTGCTCACCAATTTGTGTATGTTATTCCATAACAAACCTATGAGATAATTATTATTAACTCCATTTTTATAGATGTTGAAACTGATATTTCCCAAGATGATTTAAAGGAAAAGTGGAATTTACACAGTGAAGAAAAGTTGTTCTAAATAAGATAAGGAAATGTAATGGCACATATAGGAAGGGAGAAAGCACTACAAACAGTTGGGTTTCTTCAACGGTGGTTACAAAATGTGAGCTGGATCAGGAACATCGGCATTACCTGGAAACTCAACAGAGAGGCAAATTCTCAAGTTCAACTCTAGACCTACTACATTAGAACCTTTCAAGATGGGGTCCAGTAACAGGTCTCTTGGGTGAATGTGACACTCTAAAGTGTAAGAAGACTGTTCCCAAGCACTAAGTGTTATGTAGGAAGTGAACAAAGATGAAACTGGGGTGACAGACAAGGACCAGGTATCTTGGACATAATCTCGCTATGTACAGAAGGTTGAGTTATTTCTTTGTAAGTGGTAGGAGTCACTGGAAGATTTTAAGTAGGGACGTCAGATTTAAGTAGATCATTTGGAGGATAGATTTGAGTGGGGCTTGATTGGGCAAGGAGATCATGGAGGAGTCTAGGAAAGAAAGTTCACAAGCCAGGTGTCTTGTACAGAGATACTCAATATGTTAATATAAAACTAAAGATGTCTAAGTTACTATGTTTCCTCTTTATATGATCACTTCATGGGTTGAAAAAGTATGAAGTGCTTTCGTAGCAGACTTAGAGGAGAGGGATCCCAAACCCAATTGTATGTTAAGACAATGGGAAATAAAGGCCAGGCACGGTGGCTCATGCCTGTAATCCCAGCACTTTGAAAGGCTGAGTTGGCGGATCACTTGAGGCCAGGAGTTTGAAACCAGCCTGGCCAACATGATGAGACCTCATCTCTACTAAAAATGTAAAAATTAGCTGGATATGGTGGTGCATGCCTGTGGTCCCAGCCACTTGGGAGCCTGAGGTGGGAGGATTGCTTGAACCCAGGAGACAGAAGTTGCAGTGAGCTGAGAGTGCCACTGCATTCCAGCCTGGGCGACAGAGTGGGACTCTGTCTGAAAGAAAGAGAGAAAGAGAGAGAGAAGGACAATGGGAAATAAGTACAATTGGGTGGTGCTTAGATCAAACGGATACCACTGATGTACATTTGCTTAGAAATTGTATAATGTTGTAGGATAAACTAATAGCAGTTTTCTAATTGTTTCATATTGTTCAAATGAAAATACTCTAAGCTAGTCATTCAAAAAAATTTATTTTAAATATAGCCAATGTGTATATGTAGAGTAACTTATAAGTTCATTTTAGACATGTCAAAAATGCTGGGGGAAGTTTGTTGTAACATATTTCTATAAGACTACAGTATTTTGCCTTCTTTCTATTATTTTGAAACATGTAAAAATGAATATGTATTACCATTTGTCTGAAAATTGGGATGTTCAAATGGACCTTGATATACATGGTAAGCTTAAGTATAAACATATCATAAAGATTAATATAGAAATATTGTATTTTCTGTATTTCATGAGGCAAAAGAATAAAATGCATGTGGCATATACATATGCTGTATACATGTATACTTATGCTGAATACAACAGTATCACGAAATGATATAATACTTTCACTATTATTGCATGTAATATATTAGTGAAGAGGCTTATTGACGAAAATGAAAACCGCTTTGGCATCTTTATTTTGGAATTTTATGTAATATATTTTCCTCAGTTCTACAGTATCTTTTTAATACATTTAGTGTTATATATATATTTCCCTTACATTTCATAGTATTTTACAACTGAGGATATGTGGTGCTTGAAAGTTAGAATGTAGCCACTCCTTCCCTTAACCCGAGTTCTAACCTACAGGGTTTCCAAAGAAAAGTGGTTTCTCCACATTCATACTCTTGACTCTAAAGTCTATTTATACAATGAATGTCAAATTTATTTCTAAAACCCTCTTTGAGAATAAAAGTGCCCTTTTATTCTGACTTTTATGAAACTTTATGGTGTGTATAAGTTACCTTTTGATTATTTTTTGCATGATTAAAAATTTGCAAAGTTCTTATGGCTCCAAAGAGCCTACCTGTAATAAACAGCTTTCCCCTTCTAAACCACAAAACAGGTCTGAATTGCTTGAGCATTAGAGCTAATTGCCTGCCTACTTCAAAGGAAGAACCTGAAAAGAGAGAGGGGAAAGAAGTCACAGAAGCAGAGGCATTGCAGGCAAATCCACCTCTAAAGGTTATGAGTTGTGGCTTGGAGGAGCCGGGCAAAGTTATGGCCTCAGAACTGCTGTTTGCGATTAAGTTGATGGGGAGCGTCTATCCCACAATCTTTCCCTGCTGCTGACACAGAGTCTTTGTTCACATTCAGATTTCTCAAACTGTTGCTAGGGTCAGGCTGAGGTCAGACACCACAGTGATGTATAGAAGAACATGTCTGGGAATTTCTCTCACACTTAAAACACATACCAGAAAATGAAGAAGAGGACCCTGCAAAATCTGTCTGATGAGACCCAGATTATATACTTTAGCTTTTCTTTTAGTGCCTTCATAATTTTCTTTTTCTTCTCCTGACACACAATGTTTTATTAATGTGAGTTGCGATAGCCCTTACAATTTTATGTCCCCTCAAGATAAGGACACTCAGTAGCACTCTGACACTTTATTTTCCAGCCCTGGGGGAAAGGCCCAGTAAATCTACTCCAAGAATTCTTGCATCCCTTCCCCAGGATGAGTTGAAAAGTAATTGCCACAAGCTGTCATAGGTCGCGAACTAGAGATCATGTCATGTGTGTGGACTTGGGAGGGACACAGCCCAATCCAGTTGATCTCAGCCCTCCAGCCTCCCAAATTCAGCTCAGCCACCAGCCACTTTACCTACCAGCATGGCCTGGTGCTGGGAGGAGGGAGCCTGTGTTTGATCAGTAATTATCACTGACGGGTGAAAGCAGGCTAGCGTCAGAAGAGGTGTTGTTTCTTTCTCTTCTTGAAGTAAAATTTCTGAGTGTATTTGCCTGAAAGGGAAGCTTCCCTCAAACCCTCAGATGATTGACCCCCTAAACAAGGGCCATCCCTCTGCTTTTGTGCAGAGGCAAAGGGCAAAAATGGAATAAATGGATTTGTATGGTGCCTTTGAGGACTCACAGTTGAAACAAACTCTTATTTTGAATGTATTAAATGTCCTTGTTTTCTCTTTAGCTTTTTAGAGTTTCCTATTGAGCCCAGAACTGTCGCCTTCTGTTGTTATCCTGCTCACACAGTTGTAGAGCATGGCTGGCAAGTGAGGCCCTAAATAGATTTTTTTTTTTTTTTTTTTTTGGTGCTCAGCTGCTACATATGACAGTGGATATTTCATTCTGCTGTCAGAACGTTATTAATAAAACATGGGGTGTGGAGAGGGCCACGATTTCCCCTTTCAATCACTATAGCATTTGCAATGAAAATTTTATTCAGTGTGTAATTTTCAGTTAATGCTTGACACTTAAAATGTCCATAGCAACATTTTGTATGGTTATTGAAGGGTTAATTGTATCATGTTCTCTGCATAAAAGCTCTGCTTATCAAAAGCAAATAGAAGAGTGTATGCAAATGTGTGTCGGTGACCTTTTGCCTTTCCAGGGTTAATTTATATGGTCATTAAAGATTTTATGAAATTGAGCAGCCTGGTGCTTCAAATCCCATTTTACCTTCTTCTCCTAATTTATGTAATTCCTACCTGAACAGGGGAATATGATTTTTATTTTTTGTGCTGCAATGAAAACAGCATGCCATGCTGTGGGGAGTTGCGAGCCTGGTTATCTGGCATTACTCAGATTGCTAAAAATTCATTAAAATGTGACATCAGCACAGTGAGAGACAAATGATCGCAGGATGAAAGAGAACAGTGGGCCTTTCACGGATTAGTGCTACACAGCCCCAGCATAGAGGCTAACTGCATAAACAGATTAATCCACCAGCAGTGGCATAGCTAAGATTTACAGAATAATTAAATAGGGTTGAGTTACTATGAGGATTTCCATGTAATCTAGCTGGTGTGAACCCGTGAATGAGGTGTGGGGTGATATGGTTGTCATAGAAGTATACCTTGTTATATCCTACGCCCAGTATAGCTCCCCCTACAGAAGAAAAAAAAAATCCCCAATGTAACTGAAGTTTTGAGATCTTACTCTAAGAAAATGCCAAAGAATTCCTTTGGGGTCTGGGGTCTGAAAGCAGGAGTAACACCTGTCTTATATTTAACCCATTGTTATATTATTTAAGATTTTTTTTTCTAAGAATCTGTTTTTTTTTCCTGACATCTATCCCAGTCCCTGGAACAGTAAGTTTATGTTGTTACAAGGTTCTACTATTCAAATCACAGAATTGCCTTATATCCAATTTTTAAATATGTTTCAGCTTAAACTGTACTAAAAAGAATTTATTTTAATTTAGTATAGACCCATCCTCTCAATGGATACAAAAGAAGATCCTTTAGATACAAAATTTGCATTGGTACAGTCAGCATGATCAGCATAGACTTTTGCAGAAATTTGTGTTCTCATTTGAGTATGAATATCTGTAGATGATTCATAAATAACAAAGTTTTCAAGTGGTCACCTAGTTTATTTCAGTGTGAATTTTTGGGAGATTTTCAGTTCTACTGATTGGTCTGCCTTTCTTAATAGAAGAACAAAGTGAGGAGGCAGAAGGAGCTATTAAGCCTACAGCAGTGGCCGAGGACGATGAAAAAGACACAAGTGAGAGAGACAATAGTGAAGGCAAAAACTCTAATAAAGACTCTGGTAAGATGCACGAATCTTTCACCTTGGCATTTCCCTATACCCATTCCCTGCCATCAACTCTTCCTTCACGATCCCCCCACCCCACAAAACTTATTAAAAGCTTTTATTCATTTTAAACTGTCTGAACATTCCCACTACTATTCATTGCATGTGCATTTTGCATGTGATTTCTATCAGTAGCCTCCCATTGACCTATTTTTAATCATAACCATCTGACAGAATAGATGTGGATAAGTTGAAGAATATTACAGGACGACCAGTGAGATTATTTTTTAATCAAATCAGTTTGTGTGCTTGTAATTTTTTAAGCGCCTTTCATTAATCTTAGCTATACTTGTGATTCCTCTGATGGCATATTAATTTTTCATAAGCATAGGATTAGATATCACTTGAATTTTGTCATTCAGTCACATGTATTCGCCCGCCAAACCACATAACCCTAAAAATAAATGCAGTTTTCCTTGCTTTTTTACAACTTACACTCAGGAATTTGCCCTTTTTTAGGGCATCTATTTGAGGTATTTCAAACAAAATCCAGTGAAAAAGTTTACAGATGATTCAGCCTAAGAAAGAGGAAATATCATTGAAAAGGGATTAGGTGCTGGGTAATTTTGATCTTCTAGAATAGACAAATCCCAGTAATGAAAGCTACTGTCTTTGAAAACAAACCTTCGTGTCATGACATTTACTTGTGCACAAACAAACCCTAGGCCAGCATCTGGTGTGGATACCTAAGGCTTTTTCTGTGTTTGATTTGGCAAATATATGACTTCATCCATGCTTTGTATGTATGAGATGGAAATCTATGGTTGCAATGAATATTACATTGGCTACTTTTGCTGCACGCTATACCTAGTTTTATTATGTTGGACTCATTGAAGCAGAAGAAGTGCTGAAACGGGTTCAAGCCTATTAGTTTCAGGTAGTCATCTATCTTTTCCTTGAATTCCAGTGACAGCCGCATATAAAGGAGCTTGTATTCACTATGAGGACATTGGGTTGTGCAAAAAATATCATTTTTACATGCACGTTTATTTAAACCTGAATCATCCCACATTTGTACTTCAGTCTTTGCATATCTAAGTTTTGCATTCCTTTTAAAAATTATCTGAAGGGCCTCTCTGCTCCCCTCCCCACACTGTTCAGTACTAAATTTCTTTCAGGAGGCCAGTGAGAAAAGCGTCACTGAGATTTGCTCCTAGGATATAGTGTCTAACATATGATTCTAATTTGACTTAAACAAAGAAGATCTAAAGTTGGTATTAAGCCGCAAGCAATGTAAAAAGAAGCCATAGCTGTATATTAGTAAGCTGGCTCCTGCAGTTACTGAGGAGGAATTAGAAGTACCTAGTGATAAGTTAATGTGAAAGACAGTACCATCTAAACTTTATTTGGAAAAGATTGGAAATAGCAAGGTGGTTTGTTCACTTTCTATGATGGACCTTATCAAATTAGCTGCTTGCCTGGTTCAGAGAGGGCAAAGTTCTGTCTGTATTCAGTGGCATCTTTCAGTATCAATCAGTAGTACCAAAACAGACTGTGGAATATATCCTTCTCATTCTTCAGAAGAATGTATAACAGAGATATCTGATTTGTGTTAATTCAGTGCCCATGTAATCCCGAGGTATATGACATTATGCCAGGTCTTAAATGTCTAATATCTAGTACCTTATAAAGGATGGATTCTGGGAATCTCTAGAAAAATGGATCTAATTTTACCATTGAGGAAATAATCTGGCTTGGAACATAGCACAGATGCCAAGGCTCTATCTTTACCAGTGCCACTTACTGCTCCGCAAAAGTAGTGGACTCAATCACTCCCTAATGGGCTGATGAATTACTGTTCTTCCTTGGGCACCTAATTGTACCATCCAGACAAGACTTGGGCATTTGAGAGGATATAGACAATTGTGTAATGGTAGTTATTTAAAACAAATTGTATCCTCATATAAATGCCTTCCTGGGTTTTTCTATAGGGATAAAAAATAAGCTCTAAGCAAGGACCAAATAAAAGCAGTTGCTGAAATGCAAATATTTCGCTTTAAAACCTTCCAGCCTTCAAGACAGCTCTTGTGATTGACAACTAACATGAACATTTAACAAAGTTTTCTGCCTTCTAAATTGAACGCTTTTAGAATTTAAAAATTCTAAGTTTAAAACTCTAAGTTTAAAAAATTATTACATGGATTTTCTCTTGTATGTGTTTCTAATGATTAAATAACTACTTATATTTATTGTTTTTCTTTATATGTGTCATAAATGTAAAAGAAATACTAGCAAGCTTACAAATTCATCACTATCTTCATATGTTAGATGGGAAGGTAGTTTGACCCAACTTGAACATAGAATTTTTTAGACAAGAAGGAATTAACATATGTTAGGAAGGCTATGTTTGTGTAAGCTGTTGTGCTATGTTGCTGACATTAATCTGCAGGAGTAGAGCTTTCAAAATGAGACATGGCAATATGCAAGTTATATTTGTTGAATATTCATTCATAATAGAAAAGCCTTCTAATGCTTCATTTATATTGTCATTTAAATCTAGTGCCACTTTAGATTAATTATAATCCAAATTATAGCTCTGTGCAGTACAAGAATTAATACAGAGTTTATCCAGATTAATACATTTGCATTGAAAATGTAATATGTCTCTGCCTTGGCTAAGGGGACCACTTTTTAATAAGGGAGTAAACATGAGGAAAGATGGAAATTAACCTTCATTATTGCAATTAAAATTATCCTTTCATTCTAGTCTCATTAGAAAGAATACTGTACTGGTAATTATAATTTATAATTATTTGGAGTTGAATAACATCTTCTGTTATATCCAAGTTTTATAGCATTCAAACTTTATTAAATACATTGACTCATTAATAATAACTCAGTACTTTGTTTTATTTTTTTTTAAGATTTGCTTTGAGTACATGTGCATTATTGGATTTTTCTTACTTGTTATGAGTATAAACCGTTTACAGCCTTCTGTATTTTAGGGATTGAAAATTATTAAGAAGGCGGCATCTGCATTGAAATGAATTTGCCATTTTTTATATTAGCAATCTCATGCAAGTTAAATAATCCCATAACTAACATAATCATTTTTTTCATCTATTTGGCAGTGCTTATTTGTAATTAGACTTCATTTTTTAGTTAAAATGAATGAAAATGACTTTTTTTTTGAGAATATTGTGTTGTCCTCAATAACACAAAATAAATTAGGATCCTATTTTAAAATTTTTTCTGATCTAGGGTAACCAACAGGGTTTACTTCAAATAAAGTTGCAGACATAAACTATAAGCAATCATAAAACTTAAAACCTTCCTCAAATTAATTGACCCTTATTTAATAGGCATTTCCAGGATAACACAACTTAGAAAAAAGACCCCAGAGTTGATTTTCCATAATTTACCAGGGATGCCATAATATGAAATCTAAGATAGTATCCCTTTGAGTAAGAAAGGCATACACGCATAGAATGTAACATCCTTCATCTTTACAAATAATCCTGATGACTTGCCTCATCCTCCAGAGTCTGTTTCGTCATGTTACCGCATCTCAATATTCTCTACTTCCTCTTACTATCAGTGCCATGCATTTTTGACATACCTAGCTAATGGTAGATGTTCTAGCTTTTATTTATAACTTCTTTGTAATTTCAAACAAAATGGTCTTTAGGAGGCTCCTGGCTTATATTAAGATTATGGTTTAAGTTAATTAGCCAGAAAAATTTTGAGGGTGACACATAACTGTATTGAATACTATAGCCAACAGTTGTTGCAATGGCCATGTGAGAGTGACCCTAAAACTTAACTCTTACTTTTTTGATACAGCATAGAACATCACTAAATTCAAAAGCAATTATATTTTTGATGAATATTAATAAGCATAAAAATAAAATAAATATATTCTTAATAAACATGGTATTAATTATACATTATGCCCACCAGTGTGTAGGCTTAGTAAAATGTTCCAGATCTTGAAATCAATACATTTTTTGATCCCCGACAGTCTCAATATGAGAATAAAATACACATTATATATGCTTATGGAAATGAGTCCATAGCTATACATTTAATAGATTTATAAGTTTCTGAAAGATTTATTCTATTACTGATGATCCAAAGGGCCGGCAAGCAACAAGGTCATGGAAATTCTCTTTTAACTTGTGTGTGACAGTCTTTGATGGCACAGGGACCCGGATTGACTTATTGGTCATGTCCAATTCCACCATGTACGCAAAAGAATGATAAGGGGATATGACAGAGTATTATTCTCCTAAGGAAACATATTCTTACTTATTAGTGGGGGAACTTTTAAAGAAACATCTCACAGGAGAAGGCAATTGATAGACATTGGTTGATTTAAATGGCAATGATTTTGTACAACTTGGTTTGACACTTTAAGCAGTAAGTTTTATTTGAAAATATAAAATATCATAGTTTTCTTAAATGTTTGTTTTTTAACACTTCTAAAACAATATTCCAAAGTATATTCAGCTTTGAGAAAGAAACATATATTTTTTGATTCCAGATTTAATTATGACAAGGTAATAGGAATTATGACTTTCTTATTTTGACATATCTTTTGATATCAAATACTTGGGCATTTTTTAATCAATGTAATGAAACTTTTCAGTCTTTCTTGGATTTAAGTTCATTCAAATTCAAATATCATAAATTATTGTTTCAAAAATATCTAGAAATAACCTAAATTTCTCCAACACATATATATATACATGAAGACAAATGTACCAACTCAAATAAATTCTAGTGCTTGTAAATCTAGAAATCAGTAATATCAGTATAATCTGATGAAAACTTTGCATTAGTTCTGTATCTACCATGAACCCCAAGAGAATAAAATTATTGTCATGATGTAATTTAAATTCTATTTTAATTTTGATCTGCATGGAATCGCTCTTCCTTTTATATTTCTTTCTGAATTTGAAATTTCTGAAATTACTTATAAGGTATAAAACATGCATCTCTATCCACAGCTGAAATAGAACATATTTTTTTTGTTTATTTTTACTTTGTTTCCATAACATCCTTGACCTTATTTCTAAATTAAAACTGGGTTATTTTGCAATAAGGTGCAATTTGTTCATTTATATGAACCGTATGTGGATTGAAAAAAAATCAAGATAAATCTTCATGCACAGCATACAATCAGATTACGCCTGGACTACATATTTACGCGGGGTCTGATAGCAATCAATGGTTTAGCTTCATTGCATTTCAAGATGTATTTGCACCCAGTTGTCCAGTGATAGTGTCCTCACCCTGGAAATAATTTAGTTGCAAATTGACTGGAAGATGGTGAAAATTGAAAGTTAAAATTAGAAATACTCATAATAAACAGCAGAAAAAAGGTCAGATGATGCCATGCTATGATGAGATTGGAATGGCTGGTAAATGAGGTTTTGTGTTTGTCGTGAGATGTATGTGACATGCCTACCCAATGTCGCTGTAATATCTAGCCTTGCAGAGGAGATTATCGGGCAAATTGATGCTGGAAAGAATTTTCTGTTAGATTGGGAAATTAGAATTGCACTCTTTTCTTTGATGTGTATGAGGCTCCTACACATTACACTGCTGGTCTAGGCAAAATCTGAAATCATTTTTAACACCAAATATTTGGATTAACCTCATAAAACCATTGTCTTCTTGAGATTTGTACTAAATGTTATATGTACAGCCAACTGCTGAAATATCTACAGCAAAGAGTAAACAACTAATAGCAGCAGCAGATATATAGGATTAATTTTACAATCCTTTCCATTTTTAAATCCATTCATGACATAAAATTATTATTATCTGAGTTTCTGAATTATAACCAGTCAGCTCTTCTCAGAATGTTGAAATATTTTAAGTGTCAAAGAATTTTAGAAAAGAGATAGGTAATTAAATGTTAGTAGAAATAATGATTTTTTAAGTTAGTATTTGTGAAAGGGAGTAGATTTGCTTTAATGTGGTAAAGGCATTCTGAGACACTAGAGAGCATGTGTTATTGATGAATCTTTCAAGGCCACCTAGGGTTATCTAAACATGAAACAGGAGTACATTTTAAAATATATTTATAAAGTCCACTTAGTCAGTGGACAAAAAGAAGTGTTCTTACTGCCTTTTGAGATTAGCATTATTTAAAACTGCTTGTCGGTTCTTTTTGTGATTCAGTGTGTTTAGAGTCACAACTGTTTGAAAAACATAATTTTTCTCATTTTGAAATTGTGTTTTTAAATTGAATTGTTTTATTCTTTTTGGGAATCAGGGATAATCACACCAGAGAAGGAACTAAAAGTTAGTGTGGCAGGGGGTACCCATCCACTCCTGCTGGCAAAAGAGGAGGATGTTGCAACAAAAAGGTCAAAACCTACAGAGGACAATAAATTCTGTCATGAACAGGTAAATACTTTTTTTCCCCTTTACTGTGTAAATCTTTATTTTTTATTGCTCCTGATAGTTTTAAAGCCCCAAATGATTCCATGCTGTTGAAATGTATGTAGACATTGCAATTGGCAATGTAATTAACTCTTGGTATTACCTCTGATGTTCTAAAGTCATCAGAATACATTAACCATGTTGAAATAGCTAGAAGAGAAGATTTGGAATGGTCTCAGTACAAGAAATAATGAATGTCTGAGGTGATGGATATCCCAGTTACCCTGATTTGATTATTACACATTGTAAGCATGTACAAAAATATCACATGTAACCCCAAAATACAACTACTGTGTATCAAATAAGAAATGCATTAACTAATAGTGGCCATGTTTATTCAATATTTTCCAGTTCTATCAATGTCCTTATTGTAACTACAATAGTAGGGACCAAAGTCGTATCCAGATGCACGTCCTATCACAACACTCGGTGCAGCCGGTCATCTGCTGTCCTCTCTGTCAGGACGTCCTCAGCAACAAAATGCATCTCCAACTGCATCTGACGCATTTGCACAGTGTGTCTCCAGATTGTGTGGAGAAGCTGCTTATGACAGTAAGGATACCAAGTATTGATGCATGTGTGACATAATCTGTGTTAGGAATATCAATATAAAATCTGTAATTATTGGTTTATAGAAATGTATTTCTTCAGAGCTAATTAAAGCTCTGTTATTGCTCGTGTTACAGTAGTCACACTCAAGGCCCATTTGTGACCTCTTTTGCTTGGAAAAAAAATATGGTACGAGGCATAGCTTAGTAAAGAACATTATTTTGCAGTCTTCTTTTTATATCTATAATGTTCATCAAATAACCCCAGTGGGTACCTTGCATTTCAAACTTGCTTCATTATCATTATAAAAAAATAAACCTACAGAAACTTTTAAGCCATAATAATAATAATAATAATAATAATAATAATACAACATTGCCACAGCATTGATCTAAAGTGTGAAGGTGTGGCATTTATCTGTAACATCTGCAAAACATCCCTGCTTTGGCTAAGAAAAAACAAATGTAAGTGGGATATGCTACCAGGAAAAGAGAGATGTGATGGAATTTGTGATTTCTAGGGTACATTTAACATAAACCCCTTTGGTTTTCAAAGGTGCCTGTCCCTGATGTGATGATGCCAAACAGTATGCTACTGCCAGCAGCTGCCTCTGAGAAATCAGAGCGGGACACGCCTGCAGCCGTGACAGCTGAGGGGTCTGGGAAATATTCAGGTATGCCATCTTATCATCAAGACTTGTGGACAATACGCTTAGGGGCATTGCGTTTGTGGTGGTGCCCAAAGATTATTACTATCAAAAGATTTTCATTAAGCATGGGTGAAAAATGTATGCCATTTCAAAGAGCCATATTTTCCAAGGCATATTTTGTGTCTGGTTATCTGTAAGTGACCTCAGGGGACCCAAGTGTCAGACACCCAGGAAAATTCTGTGTGATCTAATTCATGAACACCAAGGGATGGCCCTTAGTATCACACTAATTGCAGCAAGCTCTAATGACCTTTGACTTGCTTTCTTCCCTTTTCTGTAATTTCTTGAGGCCAGGGGTGATTTCTTGTTTGCCTTTATATCCCCAGTACCCAGTCCAGTGCTTGCCACATAGTAGTTGCTCAGTAAACATTTCTTCAAACAATTAGTTAAGTAGAAGCCTTTAGAGGCTCCTATTTATAATACTAATTAATATTTAAGGAGTAGGTTTTCTTATTGTAAGAGAGATGTTTGTGCTTTTTCCTAATAGGTGAAAATCCAATGGATGACAAAAGCATGGCAGGTCTCGAGGATTCAAAGGCTAATGTGGAAGTAAAGAATGAGGAGCAGAAACCAACTAAAGAACCCTTGGAAGTCTCAGAATGGAATAAAAATAGCAGTAAGGATGGGAAAATCCCTGACACACTGCAAGATCAATTAAACGAACAGCAAAAAAGGCAACCGCTCTCTGTTTCTGACCGTCATGTCTATAAGTATCGCTGTAACCATTGTAGCTTGGCTTTCAAAACTATGCAGAAGCTTCAGATACATTCCCAGTATCATGCAATTCGGGCTGCGACAATGTGTAACCTCTGCCAGCGCAGTTTCCGTACATTCCAGGCTTTAAAAAAACATTTGGAAGCAGGCCACCCCGAACTGAGCGAAGCTGAACTTCAACAGCTGTATGCCTCCTTGCCCGTGAATGGAGAACTGTGGGCAGAGAGTGAAACTATGGCCCAGGATGACCATGGCCTAGAGCAGGAAATGGAGAGAGAGTATGAGGTGGACCACGAAGGGAAAGCAAGTCCTGTAGGAAGTGATAGTAGCTCTATCCCAGATGACATGGGCTCTGAACCAAAGCGGACCTTACCTTTTAGAAAAGGGCCCAATTTTACGATGGAAAAATTCCTCGATCCATCTCGTCCATATAAATGTACAGTGTGTAAAGAGTCATTCACCCAAAAGAACATTCTCTTGGTCCACTATAATTCAGTTTCTCACTTGCATAAGCTGAAAAAAGTTTTGCAGGAAGCCTCCAGTCCTGTCCCACAAGAAACTAACAGCAACACAGATAACAAACCCTACAAGTGCAGCATCTGCAATGTTGCATACAGCCAAAGCTCAACACTGGAAATCCACATGAGGTCTGTGCTCCACCAGACAAAGGCTAGGGCTGCAAAGCTGGAGCCCGGTGGTCATGTGGCTGGTGGGCACAGCATTGCAGCAAATGTTAACAGCCCTGGCCAGGGGATGTTAGATTCCATAAGTTTAGCAGCTGTAAACAGCAAAGATACCCATTTAGATGCCAAAGAATTAAATAAAAAGCAAACTCCTGATTTAATCTCTGCTCAACCTACACATCACCCATCACAGTCACCAGCACAAATTCAGATGCAACTACAGCACGAATTACAACAGCAAGCCGCATTCTTTCAGCCTCAGTTTCTAAACCCAGCCTTTTTGCCTCATTTTCCTATGACCCCAGAAGCACTGCTGCAGTTTCAGCAGCCTCAGTTTCTCTTTCCATTTTATATACCTGGGACAGAGTTCAGCTTGGGGCCAGATTTGGGCTTGCCAGGCTCTGCCACATTTGGGATGCCTGGCATGACAGGAATGGCTGGCTCCTTGCTTGAAGACCTAAAGCAGCAGATTCAAACCCAACATCACGTTGGCCAAACTCAACTCCAGATACTACAGCAACAAGCACAACAGTACCAAGCCACACAGCCCCAGCTGCAGCCTCAAAAACAACAGCAGCAGCCGCCACCTCCACAGCAGCAGCAGCAACAGCAAGCAAGCAAATTATTGAAACAAGAGCAAAGTAACATAGTGAGTGCAGACTGCCAAATCATGAAGGACGTGCCGTCTTATAAGGAGGCAGAAGATATTTCTGAAAAGCCAGAAAAACCAAAGCAGGAATTTATAAGTGAAGGTGAAGGACTCAAAGAAGGCAAAGACACAAAGAAGCAAAAATCCTTGGAACCATCCATCCCACCACCCCGAATAGCTTCAGGGGCCAGAGGAAATGCTGCCAAAGCGTTATTGGAAAACTTCGGTTTTGAACTGGTCATTCAGTATAACGAAAACAGGCAGAAGGTACAGAAGAAGGGCAAAAGTGGTGAAGGCGAAAACACTGACAAACTAGAATGTGGAACATGTGGTAAATTGTTTTCCAATGTTCTTATTTTAAAGAGTCACCAAGAACATGTACATGGGCAATTTTTCCCATATGGAGCGCTAGAAAAATTTGCTCGTCAATATAGGGAGGCCTATGACAAGCTTTATCCAATTTCTCCATCTTCTCCAGAAACGCCGCCCCCGCCACCTCCTCCTCCTCCATTGCCTCCAGCTCCTCCACAGCCTTCTTCTATGGGTCCTGTAAAGATCTCCAACACGGTTTCTACTCCTCTGCAAGCTCCGCCACCCACTCCTCCCCCGCCACCACCACCACCTCCTCCTCCTCCTCCTCCTCCCCCACCTCCTCCACCTTCTGCTCCTCCACAGGTCCAACTGCCGGTTTCTCTGGACCTGCCACTCTTTCCTTCCATTATGATGCAACCTGTGCAACATCCTGCGCTTCCTCCCCAGCTTGCCCTGCAGCTGCCACAGATGGACGCACTCTCTGCAGACCTCACCCAACTTTGCCAGCAGCAGCTCGGATTAGATCCCAACTTCTTAAGACATTCTCAGTTCAAACGCCCACGGACAAGAATTACAGATGATCAGCTAAAAATCCTGAGGGCTTATTTTGACATTAATAATTCTCCAAGTGAAGAACAGATCCAGGAAATGGCAGAGAAATCTGGCCTCTCCCAAAAAGTTATCAAACACTGGTTTCGAAATACGCTTTTTAAGGAACGACAGAGAAATAAAGATTCACCATACAACTTCAGTAACCCTCCTATAACGGTTTTAGAAGATATCAGAATTGATCCACAGCCCACTTCTTTAGAACATTACAAATCTGATGCATCATTCAGTAAAAGGTCTTCTAGAACAAGATTTACTGACTACCAGCTTAGGGTTCTGCAAGACTTTTTTGACACAAACGCTTACCCAAAAGATGATGAAATAGAACAACTCTCCACTGTTCTCAATCTGCCTACCCGGGTTATTGTTGTATGGTTCCAGAATGCTCGTCAGAAAGCACGAAAGAGTTACGAGAATCAAGCAGAAACAAAAGATAATGAAAAAAGAGAACTCACTAATGAACGGTACATTCGAACAAGCAACATGCAGTACCAGTGTAAAAAGTGCAATGTGGTTTTCCCCAGGATCTTTGACTTGATTACACATCAGAAAAAGCAGTGTTACAAGGATGAAGATGATGATGCCCAAGATGAAAGCCAAACAGAAGACTCCATGGATGCCACTGATCAAGTGGTATACAAGCATTGCACAGTGTCTGGCCAAACGGATGCAGCCAAAAACGCTGCTGCCCCTGCAGCAAGTTCTGGCTCTGGGACCAGCACCCCCCTGATTCCATCACCCAAACCAGAACCTGAGAAGACTTCTCCAAAACCTGAATATCCCGCAGAAAAGCCAAAGCAGAGTGACCCCTCTCCCCCTTCTCAAGGCACCAAACCAGCCCTGCCATTAGCATCAACTTCCTCGGACCCACCACAGGCATCCACAGCCCAGCCACAGCCACAGCCACAGCCACCAAAACAACCCCAGCTTATCGGAAGACCTCCCTCGGCCTCTCAAACACCGGTCCCTTCCAGTCCACTGCAAATTTCCATGACGTCTCTCCAGAACAGTCTACCTCCACAGTTACTACAATACCAATGTGATCAGTGTACAGTTGCCTTCCCAACTCTGGAACTCTGGCAGGAACACCAGCACATGCACTTCCTTGCTGCTCAAAACCAATTCCTTCACTCTCCGTTCTTGGAAAGGCCCATGGACATGCCCTACATGATATTCGACCCCAACAATCCGCTGATGACTGGACAACTGCTGGGCAGTTCCCTCACTCAAATGCCCCCTCAGGCCAGTTCCTCCCACACCACAGCCCCTACAACGGTTGCTGCTTCCCTAAAAAGGAAACTAGAAGATAAAGAAGATAATAATTGCAGTGAAAAAGAAGGAGGGAATAGCGGTGAAGACCAACACCGAGATAAACGCTTGAGAACCACGATCACCCCGGAACAGCTGGAAATACTCTATGAAAAATACTTGCTAGATTCCAATCCTACCAGAAAAATGCTTGATCATATTGCCCGCGAAGTCGGGCTGAAAAAAAGGGTCGTGCAAGTCTGGTTCCAGAATACACGAGCGCGGGAGAGGAAAGGCCAGTTCCGGGCGGTGGGTCCAGCACAGTCTCATAAACGGTGTCCGTTTTGCCGAGCCCTGTTTAAAGCAAAGTCGGCCTTAGAAAGCCACATTCGCTCTCGGCACTGGAATGAAGGAAAGCAGGCAGGTTACAGCTTGCCACCAAGTCCTTTAATATCCACCGAAGATGGGGGAGAAAGCCCACAGAAATACATTTATTTTGATTACCCATCTTTGCCATTAACTAAAATTGATCTATCAAGTGAGAATGAATTGGCTTCTACAGTGTCAACACCTGTTAGTAAAACAGCAGAGCTGTCGCCGAAGAATCTTTTAAGCCCTTCTTCTTTTAAAGCAGAGTGTTCTGAGGATGTAGAGAATTTAAATGCCCCTCCTGCTGAGGCTGGGTATGATCAAAATAAAACCGATTTTGATGAGACTTCATCGATTAATACGGCAATCAGTGACGCCACCACCGGAGACGAGGGAAACACTGAAATGGAAAGCACCACAGGAAGTTCCGGAGATGTGAAACCGGCTTTGTCTCCCAAAGAGCCAAAAACTCTGGATACTCTGCCAAAACCCGCAACCACACCTACCACGGAGGTCTGCGATGACAAATTTCTCTTTTCTCTCACAAGCCCGTCCATCCATTTCAATGACAAAGATGGCGACCACGACCAAAGCTTTTACATCACGGATGACCCGGATGACAACGCCGACCGCAGCGAAACGTCCAGCATAGCGGACCCGAGCTCCCCAAATCCATTCGGATCCAGCAATCCCTTTAAGTCCAAAAGTAATGATCGGCCGGGTCACAAGCGTTTTCGAACGCAAATGAGCAATCTTCAACTCAAGGTTCTCAAGGCTTGCTTTAGTGACTACCGAACTCCAACCATGCAAGAATGTGAAATGTTAGGGAATGAGATTGGCCTGCCCAAACGCGTGGTCCAAGTGTGGTTCCAAAATGCAAGGGCAAAGGAAAAGAAATTTAAAATTAACATAGGGAAGCCTTTCATGATCAATCAAGGTGGAACAGAAGGCACCAAACCAGAGTGTACCCTCTGCGGGGTGAAGTACTCTGCCCGCTTGTCCATCAGAGATCACATTTTCTCCAAACAGCACATTTCAAAAGTGAGGGAGACCGTTGGCAGTCAGCTCGATCGGGAGAAAGATTACTTGGCTCCAACCACGGTTCGGCAGCTGATGGCACAGCAAGAACTTGATCGTATAAAGAAAGCTTCAGACGTGCTGGGCTTGGCGGTACAGCAGCCAGGCATGATGGACAGCAGTTCTCTCCACGGCATCAGCCTGCCAGCAGCCTACCCCGGACTCCCCGGCCTTCCTCCAGTCCTTCTCCCCGGAATGAACGGTCCGTCCTCCTTGCCGGGATTTCCACAAAATTCAAACAGTAAGTCATTTAAAGGAGACTCAGTCTAGTTAATTAAGTAGCATCAGGTAGACAGTCACATGTAACCAAGAACGGGGTGCCTTTGGATTTCTTTAATTTCAGCTAGTGAAACCAATACATTATTTAAAGTATATATTATATTGGCTATAGCTAATAACCAGGAAGTAGGTCAACCTGAAACACACACAGAAAAATAAAGACTAGGTAGATCACAGCAGATTCTCAGATATATATTAATTATTTGTATCATTACAGCTCTATGTCATAGAAATATTTTATTTTTATACTAATTTCAATCTTGATTTCAGATGGCATTCCAGCACTCACATGTGGCGTAGTATTTGGTGCACATATTAAGAAAAATGAAACATTAAATAATACATTTATTGGTATCTTAATTTATGTTCTTTCCAAGGGATGGGGTGGTGGTGTTTTTGTTTGTCCCCCCCGCCGCCACCCTGTGACACCCAGAGTTCAAAAGTTGAGTCCTTCAGCCACAGGTATTCCCCACATGGTTCCTAGCAGATTAATAGGGATTATGTTTGAAGTTCAACAACTAAAAACATGACTTCTGTGATAATACAAAATTTAGCATTGCTGTACAATTTTGAGTTTTGTAACATCCATTGCTACTTGTTTTTTAAATAAATTCAGCAACCTTAGAAATATATTAATATTACTTCATGCCTTTCTTCCCTCACCCTTAGCCCCAGCTAAAGTTTCTACTTAAGGCATAACAAATTTGTAAAGCTGTTTGAGGCAACCTCAGATGCTGAATCTAATTGTGTGTTCATCAAAAGATATGCAGTTTGCACAGTTTAGATTTTGTGAATAAGTATAGGTATTCAATTATATTATGTTAAATAAATGGAATATAATGTGCTAGCCAATCATGTAGCCAAAAATATAACAAAAGTTATATATCACCCGAAATAGGAAAACATGGTTCTTTTATAATTTAAGCAAGTTTTGTTTTCTAAATTATCAATGATTTTTTTCTTTTTAAAAGGAAAATTTAACATGTTAAAGGGACATCTAGAATTCACTAATTGTATATATAATATATATATCTACATTTACAAAAAATAAGGAAAGCTTTTTTTCATTTTTACAAGTTGAATTTTTACATAAATTTCAAACTTTTCAATTCCATGATTTTCTTAAAAGAAACAAAATTGCCACTGTGATCTTAAGTTATTCCTATTTTAACTTTTAGTTTGGGAGGTGTGAAAACAATGACATCCTATGGCCCCTCAGCCACCGCTAGCTTATCTGGTTTTCTGTTCTGAGTCGGTTGGTTTTTGAGAGAAGCAGAATGGAACTATACATATAAAGAATGTCACCAAGAAAATGTCTGCCATGTCCCTTCCTTGAACTGTCATACCAACTTCCCTCACCCCTAAGGTAATTTGGGCTTCATTATCTAGACAATTTTGGAGCCTTAAATATTAGAGCTATAATTAAGTGTTTTGGTTGTACATTTTATTTAAGTAAAATACAAGTGTTTGAAGAATAATGCAATGACAGATTTTTTTTTTTTTTTTTTTTTTTTTGCATATGGTATGAGTCTTGTTATTTTCTGGTCCCATTTTATATACCACTGATTATTGACTCAGAAAAATATCTTATATAGAAAGATTTCTATGATCAGTTATGTAAAATAGAAGAGTTTTGATATCTTTACATGGGCTGAAAACAGTTGAAATATCTGTACCTTTAATCTATAAGTCTACTTTGATTGATGATGACTGTGTTGTCATCCCAATAAGTGGTGGTCAAAGCACCTTGTTTTTTCTCCACTGAGTCTGAAGGCCTTTGTTAGGACAGTGGTCCTTCTGCCAACTGCCCTTTGGTCAGTCATTCTGATATGGGCACCCAGAGGGCCTAGGTGAAAGAAAGTGAGAAAGGAGGAAAAGAGATGTTTATGAAATATTTAAATAGACTAACATTTTTCCTCGTTCTATTCACCATAAATTATATCCTCTCCCAAAAATACAGGCCCTATTTGTAATAGCATTGGTGAAAAGATGTTGGAGGCAGTCACACCACGGCTAGGAGTATCTTTAAACACACGAGGTACCCAGGAACTCAAATCTGTTATATCTGCTGCTTTATTAAATCGTGGACCGAAACAGACTGGGGAGTGTTATAAAGAGAAAAGCTCCATGAACATTGCTACCTACTGAAATTTTCAATTTCTCTCAACTTAGTCCTCTGTGAGAGATTTTAAACATTAACACAGCAGAATTACCAGTGGGGCCCCACCTGAGCGCCTGAGTTCCCGCACTTTCAGTTCATGTCTTTATTAGGTTAATTTACTTATGGTAGATAGTGCTGACTATTTCAACCAGCTCAGTAGAGCTGTGGTTCTCCATTTTCCTATGATCATTTTCTACTATATTATCTGTCACCAAACAATTATCTTCTTTGCTTAATGGGAGAGAGAAACATACCAGTTAAGGCAAAAATCAAAAGAACATTCTAAGTAACATATTTCTGCGTTTCTTACAAGCCCCGGGCTCTTGCTACAATTTGTTATCAATATGAACATCTTTGAGAATATGACAAGTTCCTCTTGGCTCCTTTTTAATAAGATTTAGTTATGGAAAAGACTTCATTTTAAGGATGTCCCATCCCTTTGAAAGTAGGTTCCAAGATTTTGATTAGAAGGAAATCACTAAAAATCGCTTCAGTGAATATAAGATGAATATAAGAGTTTATTCAAAGGCTACGCCCCAAAATTAGCTTAATTGCAGTGTAAAAATGTTCGGTTTTAGTATTTATCAACTTCTGAATTTCCTGGTTTAAACATACCCTTTATTTTATTTTGGGAGGTAGAATTGTTTTTCTGGTTGGATATTGGTTTTAATGCTCACAAAACTTTCTTATCTTCCAAGAAATCTGCAAATTTTTTATTCCTTCAAAATCACTAAGAAGGCCCTTTCAAGGGTAATATTCATCATGTATGCCTGCTTCCTAAGCAGTGGCCAGCCCTGTGTTCAGTATCACTACCTACTATCGCTTTGCTCACTTTTTAATAAGATGAATTATTTTTTCTTTAATTTTTGTTCACATCCTAGTTTTTGTATCATGATCATACGTAAAAAAGGGAAAATGGCCATAGAATATCAATGTATGTTTATGTACCTAGAAAAATTAGAAAACTTTAAATTTATATTTTATCCTTTAGAGTTTAGCTGGCTTTGGGATTACACTCAAAGTGAATTAAAAAATTACTTGCTTTTCTATTTTTAACTTATTTACTTTATCATTTTAAGCAGTGTCTGATTTTAAATGTTCCATTAGTGTTTGGAAATACTGCCTAAGCTGATTTCCTTAAATGGAACTTTAGAACATGCCTTTTGCATTTTTCTCACACTGTAATGTAATTTACTAGCACATTTGGGGTAAATCTAGATAAGAGTAAGTCCTTAATAATTTTAGCACAATTGTCTTTGGCCCCATGTACATAATTATTTTCATTTCCAACCTCAAATATAAACTCGAGGGACCTCAGTCAAAGAAACTTGGAGAAAATGAACTACATATGAGTGCGTTAAGAAGCAGGCATTTTCTTCTGAAAGCATTACTATCAGGACTAGGTAGCTATTTCAGAGAAAGAAAACCCAACAAAATGATGGTAGTATGAGATTATTTACAGAAAAATTTTTAATTCTATGTGAAATTTCTGAGAACTGCAGTAGGAGTTGGGAAATGGGAAAGAATGTATATTTAACAGTATAACTCGATAAAAGATAAAATTTGACACTCATTTAATTGTAAATTACCACCACTTACTCCATATCTCTATTACTGTTCAGCTTTTCTCTTCTATTTCTGCTTTTCTGGCTACTGATATTTTTACTGCAAATTTTTATAGGCTTATTTATTTTACTAGTAAGCCAAATGCACATAGTTTATTATTCTTAATCTACATCTCTTTTCCCAAAATTTTTAGAGTAGCTCATTATTTAACTCAGCTTTTTTCCTCAAGATGTTGAATTCTTTTTAAAATTCCTGATAATCTTTGATTTAGGATTATTTGGGATTCCTATTGCAGTCTTCTAAAAATCTTTATTACTTCATTACGTAACCCTAGACAAAAACATGCAGACCCTTCATGATGGGAAAACCTAAGTCAACAACTATTGCTCCATCTTGCTTTCTAACCACAATTTCTATTTTTTCACGTCTCTGTTCCTTAAAATTTATCTTGTCTTACATTTTCATGTCAGAGATAGGTATGCCAGTAATTTCCTCAGATTTAGGGGGAAAATTAGGTGAAAGGGGGTACAATTATTTATTAGGAAGTTGTACTGTTATGAGATCTAGAACTAAGGTTGGTTTTGTGAGTAGGCAAAAGAAGCTGGCTACCAATGTAATATTTTAGCAATGCAAGTAAAGCCTCCTCCACCTGAATCACTCAGGCCTGAAATTTTATAATTAGATACTAATTCCTTTAACTGTCGAATGGAAAATAGCATAGACTGTGGTGAAATCAGAATATCATAGCAGGAAGAAACCTAAAAAATTATTGAATCTAGTATATATTGAACCTTTTTCGTACTACTTTATTAATTTCTTCAGTTCTTTCTTGCCAATAAATTTTTATAAACAGGCAAGTGGAAATGCAATTCCAGACATAGAATTGTAGGAATAAAGGCAAGGGAGTTATGCTGGTGGGCCCCCAAAGGCAAATCTATTACTTCACAGTTTTCCCTAGGTCTGGGTCTAAGTCCCAGGAATCTAGACATCTATTACTAAATTGGATTAAAGATCAGAGAGTTTATTCATTCATTCCTATCATATACCAGTAAAGCTTGGGCCATTTTTATCTAAATTTCTTTTTAATGTGTGAGCCATTCCTCCGTAAAATGTATGTACTTACTATCAGTTTTTTTTCTGGAAATATAATGTTATTTTCCAAGATTTTCTTTTCTTTTTGCATCTTAAATATTTGAATTATTTAACCTCTGAAATTGATTCAGTTAAACCAGAAGATTAATTGGAGTGACAGCTGTAAAATTTAGTCTCCTCTAGCTCATCTGCCATTGAGTCATAACACTCCTAGGACTCAGTTTCCTTATTTAAAAATGGAATGTTTAGCAGCAGTTCCCCATTGCCATTGAGGATGTTGGGAGATGTTTTCTAACATCATGTAAACTCCTTAGAGACTATCACTGTAGAAGTTATATCAAAGTAGATCAGAGAAGAGTTGAGTATAGCAAAGTTAAAAAGAGGAGCAGCCAATAATACCCTAAGTTAATTGAGGGTAATGTGATAAGGATAAGGGTCAAGGAAGGAGTGATGTTGACTTCACAGTATCTTGAATGCTAAGCTTTCTCGGTTGGGTAAAGATCAATTAAGAAACTATGGATGTTTTTATTTTTATTTTTATTTATTTTTTTATTTCTTAGCTAAAGAAAAGGAAGCATGCAGTTTTTCTGTCTCTCTTTCCCTTTTTTTTTTTTTAACACTCACATGTTGCATTTTGCATGGAGGTGAGACTATGACCAATGTTAACAAGATGGCTCTATGAAGTCTTATGATCATTCCCTCTAGAGCTATGCATTGATAATTAAACTTTATTCACCTTCTCCTGGTTAATTCTTCCTTTCGCCCACGAGACCTCTATCACAGTACTTGTCATGATCATTTGGTAGTGAGCCTTCCCTTGTTCAAGAATGAATTACTATCAGCCAGCCATTAGACTTCTGGTCTGTTCCTTTTGCAGTCAACTTTACTTGCCTCTAAAAACATCTTCAAAAAAGGCACAGGCTTTTACAAGTCCCTTTTCTATCCTGAGCTGTCCTTCAGTTTCCCAGTCAACTATCTAGCTCATAGAAATGGCTGTGTAATAGGTTATTATCAGCCACTACATTATATTGGGTACTTGAAACAAAGCAAAGATCTTTTACATTCCTATAGGTATTATGCTGTACCCACAGGTTTCTGCCTACTGATCATTTAGTTTCCCTCTCTAATGAGGTGAGAATCATGTTTGCATACCACAAGCAAACCTGGAAGAAGCATGTTTTGGGGGTGGTAAAGTTGACTGTTAATATATGCAGTTCCTATCAAGTACCCTGTTAGGCAAGTGGTCAGGATGGTAACGAACAACTTAACCTACACTCTTAAAAATGAAATCATGGCTAACCTTGTTCAGTCCTAGTAATGAATGACTCTGACTTCGCTGCTGTTTGTTTTTTGGTGTCTTCAGTGGTCATTTACTATCGCTATTTAATTAGCTTATCACCTTCTTTATTCAATGTAAATGTATTTTTCTACTGGAACATAGGCAGATGGATTTCATTTTATTTGATAGCTAATTACTTTTAGTGAATGTGGTAATTATCAAACTGCTCAAGTGAAGGACGGAGAGAGTCTGCCTTCCCAGAGGTATAGTAAAAATTGCTTAAAATGAATAACGGAATAGGGATCTTGCAAGGTGTATCAATTAGAAGGAACCACTATAGTTCACAATGATGTTTTTTGTTATTCATCTTTCATAACATGCGAGCCTGTTTTCTGAGTAAAATGTTGCTAAAATATGCAGCTTACGTTCCTACAGTTATTGGTGGGGGTTAAAACTAATATAAGAAATATTATAAACACAGGAAAGCCCTATGTTGAAGTTCTAGGTGGTGATCATGAATTTCCTATTGTGTGTAA